>NW_016107840.1:926039-930573 GCF_001604975.1 Cebus imitator
AAAAAAAAAAAAAAAAAAACTGAGATGAGCTACAAAGGGAAATGTCTTAAGTGAAATAAATAGCATAAATCAAAAACAATCACAACTTCTGGAAATGAAGGACACACTTAGAGAAATAAAAAATACACTGGAAAATCTCAGCAACAGAATTGAGCAGCAGAAGACATAACTTTCAAGCTCAAAGAAGAGGCTTTCAAAATAATTCAACAAAGACAAGGGAAAAGAATTGTAAAAGATAAACAAAGCCTCAAGAAGTGTGGGATTATGTTAAACCTAAGAATAATTAGTGTTCCCTAGGAAGAAGAGAAATATAAAAGTTTGGAAAATGTATTTGAGGTAATAATAAAGGAAAACTTTCCCAGGCTACCTAGATATCTAGACACCCAAATACAAGAAGCTCAGGGAACATCTGGGAAATTTATCACAAAAAGATAATCACCTGGCAGTGCACAGTGGCTCACACCTGTAATCCCAGCACTTTGGGAGGCCAAGGGTGCAGATCATGAGGTCAGGAGTTTGAAACCAGCCTGGGCAACAAAGTGAAACCTGGTCTCTACTAAAATACAAAAATTTAGCTGGATGTGGTGGCCGGCACCTGTAATCTCAGCTACTTGGGAGGCTGAGGTAAGAGAATCACTTAAACCCAGGAGGTGAAGGCTGCAGTGAGATAGGATTGTGTCATTGCACTCCAGCCTGGATGACAATGTGAGACTCCATCTCAAAAAAAAGAAAAGAAAAGAAAAAGATAATTTGATGCACTCTTGAAATTGCTACCTCCTAGTGGGAGGCCAGCAACCAAGATGAAGAAAAGAATCTTAAGAGCTGTGGGGTAAAAGTACCAGGTAACCTATAAAACGAAATCTATCAGATTAACAGCAGACTTCTCAGCAAAAACCCTACAAGCTAGAAGGGACTGGGGCCCTATCTCTAGCCTCCTTAAACAAAATAATTATCCACCAAGAATTTGGTTTCCAGGAAAATTAAGCCTCATAAATGAAGGAAAGATGCAATCTTTTTCAGACAAACAAATGCTGGGAGAATTTGTCACTCCCAAGCCAGCACTACAAGAACTGCTAAAAGGAGCTCTAAATCCTGAAACAAATCCTGGAAATAAACCAAAATAGAATCTCTGTAAAGCATAAATCTCACAGGAGGGACCTACAAAACAAAAAACAATGAAAAATACAACAAATAAGGGGTTCAATCAACAAATAGCATGATGAATAGAATAATACCTCACATCTTAATACTAACAGTTGAATGCAAATGGCCTAAATGCTCCACTTAAAAGACACAGAATGGTAGAATGTATTATAATTCATCAACCAAGTATCTGCTGTCTTCAAGAGACTCATCTAACATATGAAGACTCACATAAACTTAAGGTAAAGGAGTGGAAAAGATATTCCATGCAAATGGACACCAAAAGTGAGCAGGAGTAGCTCTTCTTATATTACACAAAACAGATTTTAAAGCAATAGAAGTTTAAAAAGACAAATACAGACATTATTTAATGATAAGAGGACTTGTTCAATAGGAAAATATCACAATCCTAAATATATATGCACCTAACAATGGAGCTCCCAAATTTATAAAACAATTACTACTAGATCTAAGAAATGAGACAGACAGGAATACAGTAATAGTGGGGGACTTTAATACTCCACTGACAGCACTAGACAGGTCACCAAGACAGAAAGTCAACAAACAAACAATGGCTTTAAACTTTACTTTAGAACAAATGGACTTACCAGATAGTTACAGAACATTGTACCCAACAACTGCAGAATATACATTATATTTGTCAGCACATGAAACAGTCTCCAAGATAGACCATATGATGGGCCACAAAACAAGTCTCAGTAAATTTTTAAAAATTGAAATTATATCAAGTACTTTAAGACCACATTGGAATAAAACTGGAAATGAACTCCAAAATGAACCTTCAAAACCATGCAAGTACATGGAATCAAGATGGAAATTAAATAATTACTTGAACTAACTGATAGTATTGACACAAATTACCAAAACCTCTGGGATACAGCAAAGGTGGTGCTAAGAGGAAAGTTCATGGGATTATGTGAAAATACCTAATCTACGTTTGATAGGTGTACCTGAATGTGACGGAGAGAATGAATCCAAGCTGGAAAACACTCTTCAGGATATTATCCAGGAAAACTTCCCCAACCTACCAAGGCAGGCCAATATTCAAGTCCAGAAAATACAGAGAACACCACAAAGATATTCCTCAAGAAGGGCAACCCCAAGGCACATAATCATCAGATTCACCAGGGTTGAAATGAAGGAGAAAATGCTAAGGGCAGCCAGAGAGAAAGGCTGGGTTACCTACAAAGGGAAGCTTATCAGACTCACAGTAGATCTCTTGGCAGAAAACCTCCACATCAGAATAGAGTGGGGAAAAATATCCAACATTCTTAAAGAGAACTTTCAAATTAGAATTTCATATCCAGCCAAATTAAGCTTCATAAGAGAAAGAGAAATGAAATACTTTATGGACCAATTGATGAGAGATTTCATCACCACCAGGCCTGCCTTACAAGAGCTCCTGAAAGAAGCACTAAACATGGAAGCAGTAAACATGGTAAAGACCATTGACACAAAGAAGCACTAAACATGGTGAAGACTACTGACACAGTGAAGAAACTGCGTCAACTAATGGGCAAAACAACCAGCTAGCATCAAAATGGCAGATCAAATTCACACATAACAATATTAACCCTAAATGTAAATGAGCTAAATGCCCCAACCAAAAGACACAGACCAGCAAATTGGATAAAAAATCAAGACCTATTGGTATGCTGTATTCAGGGAACCCATCTTACATGCAAGAACACACATAGGCTCAAAATAAAGGGTTGGAGGAAGATTTACCAAGCAAATGGAGAGCAAAAAAAAGCAGGAGTTGCAATCCTAGTCTCTGATAAAATGGACTAAATCAACAAAGATCAAAAGGGACAAAGAAGGGCATTACATAATGGCAAAAGGATCAATGCAAGAAGAAGAGCTAATGATCCAAAATATATATGCACCCAATACAGGAGCACCCAGATGTATAAAGCAAGTTCTTCATAACCTACAAAGAGACTTATACTCCCACACAATAATAGTGGGAGACTTTAACACTCCACTGTCAATGAGACACAAAATTTACAAGGATATCCAGGACTTGAACACAGATCTGGACCAAACAGACCTAATAGACATCCACATAACTCTCCACCCCAAATCCACAGAATATACCTTCTTCTCAGCATCACATCACACCCACTCTAAAATTGACCACATAATTGGAAGTAAATCACTCCTCAGCAAATGCAAAAGAACAGAAATCATAACAAACAGTCTGTCAGACCACAGTGCAATCAAATTAGAACTCAGGATTAAGAAACTAAGAACTGCACAACTTCACAGAAACTGAACAATTGGCTCCTGAATGTCGACTGGATAAACAATGAAATGAAGGCAGAAATAAAGATGTTCTTTGAAACCAATGAGAACGAAGACACAATGTACCAGAATCTCTGGGATACATTTAAAGCAGTGTTGAGAGGGAAATTTATAGCAATAAATGACCACATGAGAAGTGAGGAAAGATCTAAAATTGACACTCTATCATCAAAACTGAAAGAGCTAGAGGAGCAAGATCAAAAAAACTCAAAAGCTAGCAGAAGACAAGAAATAACTAAGATGATAGTAGAACTGAAGGAGATAGAGACACCCAAAAACCCTTCAAAAAATCAATAAGGAGAAAGTCAAATTGCCTCTATTTCCAGATGACATGATTGTATATTTAGAAGACCATCGACTCAGCCCAAAATCTTCCAAAACTGATAAGCAACCTCAGCAAAATCTCAGGATACAAAATCGATGTACAGAAATCACAAACATTCCTATATACCAATAACAGACAGACAGCCATATCATGAACAAACCCCCATTCACAATTGCTACAAAGTAAATAAAATATCTAGGAATACAACTAACACAGGATATAAAGGACCTCTTCAAGGAGAACTACAAACCTCTGCTCAAGGAAATAAGAGAGGAAACAAACAGATAGAAAAACATTCCATATTCATGGTTAGGAATAATCAATATCGTGAACATGGCCATACTGCCCAAAGTAATTTATAGATTCAACACTATCTCCATCAAGCTACCAATGACCCTCTTCACAGAACTGGAGAAAACCACCTTAAATTTCATATGGAACCAAAAGAGAGCCCACATAGCCAAGACAACTCTAAGCAGAAAGAACAAAGCTGGAGGCATCATGCTACCTGACTTCAATCTATATTACAAGGGTACAGTAATCAAAACAACATGGTACTGGTAAAAAAAGCAGAGATATAGACAAATGGAAAAGAACAGAGGCCTCAGAGGCAATGCCACACATCTACAATCATCTCATCTTTGACAAACCTGACAAAAACAAGCAATGGGGAAAGGATTCCCTGTTTAATAAATGGTATTGGGAAAACTGGCTAGTCATGTGCAGAAAGAAGAAACTGGA
>NW_016107840.1:930907-1002017 GCF_001604975.1 Cebus imitator
AAAAAAAAAAAAAAAAAAACCCATTCAAAAGTGGGTAGATGATATGCACAGACACTTTTCAAAAGAAGATGTATATGAGGGCAACAAACATATGAAAAAAATGCTCATCATTACTGGTCATTAGAGAAATACAAATCAAAACTACATTAAGATACCATCTCATGCCAGTTAGAATGGCGATCATTAAAAAATCTGGAGACAACAGATGCTGTAGAGGATGTGGAGAAATAAGAACACTTTAACACTGTTGATGGGAGCATAAATTAGTTCAACCATTGTGGAAGTCAGTGTGGTGATTCCTCAAGGACCTAGAAATAGAAATTCCATTTGACCCAGCAATCCCATTACTGGGTATATGCCCAAAGGATTATAAATCATTGTATAATAAAGGCACATGCACATGTATGTTCATTGCAGCACTGTTTACAATAGCAAAGACCTGGAACCAACCCAAATGCCCATCAATGATAGACTGTACAAGGAAAATGTGGCACATATACACCATGGAAGACTATGCAACCATAGAAAACAATAAGTTTGTGTCCTTTGTAGGGACATGGGTGGATATGGAAACCATCATTCTCAGAAAACTGACACAAGAACAGAAAATCAAACACTGCATGTTCTTACTCATAGGTGGGTGTTGAACAATGAGAACACATGGACACAAGGAGGGGAGCATCACACACTGGGGTCTGTTGCAGGGGTGGGGGGCTAGAGGAGGGACAGCAGGGAGTAGAAAGGTTGGGGAGGGATAACATGGGAGAAATGCCAGATATAGGTGACGAGGGGATGGAGGCACCAAACCATATTGCCATTTATGTACCTATGAAACAATTCTGCATGATCTGCACATGTACCCCAGAACCTAATACAGTAAAAAAAAAAAGAGAAAGAAAACAAATAACAAAAATTAGAGAAGAACTAAATGAAATTGAAACAAAATAAATACAAAAGATGATGAAACAAAAACCTGGTTATTTAAAAAGATAAATAAAACCCATAGACTGTTAGTGAGATTACCAAAAAAAGAAGAGAGAAGATCCAAATAACCACAATTAGAAGTGAAACAGGAGATATTACAACTGATACCACAGAAATACAAAAGATCATTCAAGGGTACAAACACTTTAGTATACCTAAACTAGAAAACCTAGAGGATACTGACAAATTTTTGAAAATATACCACCCTCCTAGATTAAACTAGGAAGACATAGAAGCTCTGAACAGACCAATAACAAGCAGAGAGACTGAAATGGTAGTAAAAAAAAAAAATGCCAACAGATAAAGTCCAGGACCAGATGGATTCATAGCTGAATTCTATCAGACATTCAAAGAAGAATTGTACCAACCTTATTATTGACACTAGTCCACAAGACAGGGAAAGAAGGAATCCTCCCTAAATCATTCCTTGAAGCCAGTATAACCCTAACACCAAAATCAGGAAAGGACATAACAACAACAACAACAACAACAAAATCTACAGACCAATATCCCTGATGGACACAGATGCAAAAATTTTTAACAAAATATTAGCTAACTGAATCCAGCAGTATATCAAAAACATAATCCACGATGATCAAGTGCATTGCCTACCAGGGATGCAGCGATGGCTTAACATAAACAAGTCCATAAATGTGATACACCATATAAACAGAATTAAAAGCGAAAATTACATGATCATCCTAATAGATTCAGAAAAAGCAATTGACAAAATCCAGCATCCCTTCATGATTAAAACCCTCAGCAAAATGACTATAGAAGTGACATACCTTTAGGTAATAAAAGCCATCTATGACAAGCCTAGAGCCAACATTATACTGCATGAGGAAAGCTGAAAGGATTCCCCCTAAGAACTAGAGCAAGACAAGGATGCCCACTTTCACCACATCTATTCAACATAGGAAGTCCTAGCCAGAGCAATCAAATAAGAGAAAGAAAACAAGGGCATTCAAATCCACAAAAAGGAAGTCATAATTCTCTGTTTGCTGATGATATGATTGAAAACATAGAAAACCCTAAAGACTCCTCCAAAAAGCTCCTAGAACTGATAAATGAATTCAGCAAAGTTTCAGGATACAAAATTAATGTAGACAAATTAGTAGTCTGCTATACACCAACAGTGACCAAGCTGAGAATCAAACCAAGAATTAAACCCCTTTTACAATACCTATTTAAAAAAAAATTAGGAATATACCTAACCAAGGAGGTGGAAAACCTCTACAAGGAGAAAACTACAAAACATTGCTGAAAGACACAAACAAATGGAAACCTATCCCATGCTCATGAATAGGTAGAATCAATATTGTGAAATGACCACACTACCAAAAGCAATCTACAAATTCAGTGTGATTCCCATCAAAATACCACCATCATTCTGTACAGAATGAGGAAAAAATAATCCTAAATTTCATGTAGAACCAAAAAAGAGTCCACAGAGCCAAAACAAGACAAAGCAAAAAGAACAAATCTGGAGGCATCACATTACCTGACTTCAAACTAAATTAAACCATAAAGCCATAATCACCAAAACAACATGGTACTGGTATAAAAATAGGCACAAAGTCCAGGCATGGTGGCTCATGCCTGTATTCCAGCACTTTGGGAGGCTGAGGCAGGCGAATCACTAGGTCAGGAGTTTGAGACCAGCCTGGGCAACATGGTGAAACCCCATCTCTACTAAATATTAGCTGGGCATCGTGGTGGATGCCTATAATCCCAGCTACTCGGGAATCTGAGGTGGGAGAATTGCTTGACTCAGAAGGCAGAGGTTGTGGTGAGCTGAGATTGCACCACTGCACTCCAGCCTCGGTGACAGAGCAAGAATCCATCTAAAAAAAAAAAAAAAATAGGCACATAGACCAATGAAACAGAATGGAGAACCCAGAAATGAAGCCAATACTTACAGCCAACTGATCTTTGATGACGCAAACAAAATCGTAAAGTGTGGAAAGCACATCCTATTCAACAAATGGTGCTGTGATAATCGGCAAGCCACACGTAGAAGATAAAACTGGATCTTCATCTCTTGCCTTGTACAACAGTCAACTCAAAATTGATTAAAGACTTAAATCTAAGACCTGAAAATGTAAAACTCTAGAAGATAGCATCAGAAAAACTCTTCTAGACATTGGCTTAGGCAGAGACTTTATGACCAAGAACCCAAAAGCAAATGCAACGATCACGAAGATAAATTGATGGAACTTAATTAAACCAAAAAGCTTCTGCACAGCAAAAGAAACAATCAGCAGAATAAACACATAACCCACATTGGGAAAAAATCTTCACAATCTATACATCCGACAAAGGACTAATATTCAGAATCTACAAGGATCTCAAACAAATCAGCAAAAAAACAAAAAATCCCATCAAAAAGTAGGCTAACGACATGAATAGACAATTCTCAAAAGAAGATATACAAATGGCCAACAAACATGAAAAAAGGCTCAACATCATTAATGATCAGAGAAATCAAAACCACAGTGTGATACCACCTTACTCCTGCAAAAATGGCTATAATCAAAAAATAATAGATGTTGGTGTAGATGTGGTGAAAAGGGAGCACTTTTACACTGCTTATATTAATGTAAACTAGTACAATCACTATGTAAAACAGTGTGGAGATTCCTTAAAGAACTACCACTTGATATAGCAGTCCCACTACTGGATATCTACCCAGAGGAAAAGAAGTCTTTATATGAAAAAGATACTTTCACATGCGTGTTTATAGCAGCACAATTTGCAATTGCAAAAATATAAAACCAGGCCATCAATTAAAGAGTGGATAAAGAAATTGTGTTATATATATAACGGAATACTACTCAGCCATAAAAAGGAATTAAATAATGAAATTCACAGCAACCTGGATGGAATTAGAGACCATTATTCTAAGTAAAGTAACTCAGGAATGGAAAACTAAACCTCGTATCTTCTCACTCACAAGTGGGAGCTATGCTATGAGGATGCAAAGGCATAAGAATGACACAGTGGACTTTGGGGACGCAGGGAAAGGGTGGGTGGTGGTTAG
This sequence comes from Cebus imitator, assembly GCF_001604975.1. Taxonomy (NCBI): domain Eukaryota; kingdom Metazoa; phylum Chordata; class Mammalia; order Primates; family Cebidae; genus Cebus; species Cebus imitator. Next base: position 934,935 of record NW_016107840.1, read on the forward strand.
GGATAAAAGACTACACATTGGGTACAGTGTACACTGCTTGGGTGACAGGTGCACCAAAATCTCAGTAATTACACTAAAGAACTTTTCCATTTAACCAAACACCACCCGTGCCTCAAGACCCTACTGAAATTTAAGAAAAGAAAGGACAGATGATCAGATGGTATGATTTTTGTGCATTTGTGAGGTTTGGGGATTACAACTTCAAATCACAAAAACGGCCACAACTTTATGAAAAAGCAAATTAGGTGCACCCAGTTCAGGCAAATGATGGAACTAAGAAAAGTTGGGAGTAGCTGTGATGTCCCAGGGTCCTGGTCAGGACCAGGTCAGGAGCTCACTGATGCAGGTTCTGCTCTCTCAGGTCTAGCCAGTCTGCCTCTTCATCTGGTGACCAGTTTATTCACTGGCTTACAACTCTACTGGCCACCTCTTTGCTCTGATTACTCACCTCCATGTGCATCTACTGGGTTTTCTGGTCATTAGTCCCCTCCCACCCTTCCCTTCCTCCTAGTGGGTGCAGATGCAAACAGGGGCTGAGGGCCCTCTCCTGGCAGAGGTCCCACCTCACGTGAGGGGCCCTTTCCAATCCAGGAGGGACACAGCATAGCAACTGGAGGTGGGGTCAAATGGACGTGGTCACACCTCTGTCTGCTTGCATTCTGGCAGCTGACCTCACCCTGGCAATTCTCTTACCTGGAATCTTAATTTCCCATATTTTAAGGAAAGGTGACAATAAGCATCTAGTCTCCAGGCTGTAAAGATTCAGCTAGACACATTCAGGACCCCAGTTAGACGTGATTCACTGGGACTGAGGGACTCACTGGGAGCCCTGTGGGCTGGGGCCACTCCTGAGCTCCTGTACCTGCTTCATCTTTCACCAGCAATCTCAGAGCAAATGCTTAAGGAAAGGACAGGAGGCTGCTGGCTCTGAGGTAGACCAGGAGGAGACTCTGACTGCCCTCACAGAGGAATGACGGTGCAGCTGCAGAGCCAGCCATGAACCCAAGTCCTGCAGCTTCAGAAAAGGGCAGAAAAGGAGGTCCAATTGCTCACCAGAGAGGCTGACTGAGGAGGCACCCAGGCCACACATGTGGCCCCAGCTCCCCTGGGAGTGGTGGCCAGGCCTGCAGCCCTGTCTGCCTTTCCTCCCACTCTTGTCTCATCCCAAACTTCCCTGGGACTTCTCAGGAACAGGCCTATGAGGGAACCCAGACGACCACCAACCACTTCAGGGACCCTTTGTCCTCCTCACCTGGCAGTCTTGCAGGGAGCAGCAGGAGGTCCAGGACCTGGAGTTTGAGGTGGGATATGCATCCCCATCCCCAGAGACGGGGCACACCAGACCAGGTGAGAAACCATTTCCATCAGTCATCTCTCCTGGGACCCTTATCCCTTCGGGGGCTTCCAGGGTGAGGATTTCTCAGAGGACGTGCAGCTCCGAAACTGCCCTGCAGGAAATGGCCCCAGCCACACCCCAGAGTGCAGCTACCTTCAAAGACCCCAAAGCTCCATGTGGCACATGTTGAACGTGAGGCCTGCAAGCAGAAAGGCCTTCTGGGTCTTGGCTTAGACTCAGCAGCCTCCCAGCAAGGGTTGGCTTCCTCAGAGCAAGACCAGCCTCTCCGGCAGCATGTAGAACCTGAGCCAGTTCCCAAGGGCCAGACAAGGGCCAGACCCCTTGAAGGTCAGGACAGCTGGGTAGAACAGGGCCAAGGAAACTGATATCTCTCCAAGGACCCTCCAGATGTCTCCAGGCCACTGCCGGATGCTGGGTCAGCCTCTCCCTACAACCATCATGGATGTCTCTGCTGCATCCAGTAGAGTGCACAGCATGTATAAGACAAGGGTGCTCACCCACTGGGTGCTGAGGGATGATCTGAGAACACAGTGGCCTTTTCCCTGTAGCAGAACTGATGTTAGCTCAGCGCCTTCCACCCCGACCTGAGGAGCTGGGAGGCCCGAGTTCCCCAGCCCTCCTTGTACCCAACTCAGCGCAGCAGGCCTCCTATCTGCTCATGGCCCTGTGACCCATTTCCAAACTTTGGCCATAACCTAGGATGTGAGCAACCAAACTGAAGACAGGAATGGGGTCTCTGGGCTCTTTGGAGCTCCTTGGCCCACATCCTCACACAGCATTCCCTGAGTGCCAAAGCCTATTGTGGCCCATTTTCCAGTGGGTTGTGGGAGGAGGGAGAGAGGGAGACAGGAAGAGCCTAGAATCAGCCAAGATCAGAAACTTACAACAGACAGACCAGACACCAGAAGACACTTGTGGGAAAGGGCCAAATACACAGAGCCAGCAAAGTGGCATTCTCTCATTTTTGCCCCTGAAGTCCAGGCAGCCCCAGTGTTCCCAAAACCTGCTGCAAAGGCCGGCCAGGTGCCAAGATCCCACTTCCGACAGCCTGTGCCCTTTACTGTCTGCTCAGGCATCTCCATGTCCACAGCCCCACCTGAGATGCCTGACTAGGTGGCACGGTGGAGCTAATGCATCCCCCACACCCCTTCTGGGCATTGCAGAAGGGTCTGGAGAGAAGCAGATGGCATCCCACAGGGACTCAGGTCTCCTGAGCCTTCTCCACTGCAAGAACCTACAAAAGCAGACGCTTGGCAGCCACAGGCTCTTCCTGGGATCCTCTTGTCTTTAGTCAAGAAAAACGGAGGTGAAATGCAGTGTGAGCCCAGTTCTGCTTCACCTCCCTGGGGGGCCAGGGCAGGGTGGCTTCCCCGTAGGCTCCTGGTGCAGTCTTGCCTGTGCACAGACATCTCACAACCAGACCAGCCACAGCAGGAGCCACTCCAATGGTCAGCCCTCCCAACCCCAGAGCCGCTCTGGCACTGAACGCCTGTTCCACCCCCCTGCCACAGCTGGGTCTCTCTGTGAGGTGGACAAGGCCAACCTGGGGGCAGGGGGCTCCAAGAAAAGTTGACAGGAGGATTCTGCACCTTCTAGCAGGACATCCAAATGAGACGTGGAGGAGAATGGATGTTATGAGGAGCCAACAGGGGCAGGATGGGACGGATGTCCAAGAAGGGAAGCCCTGTCCATCTATACTGCCCAGGTACTAGAGACTGCCAGGCTGTGCCACAGGTGCCATCTCATGCAGCCGCTGTGACAGCTGTAAGGTGGGCATTGCTCCCACCACATTCATAGAGGAGAAAACTGACACAGAGAGTTTGAACAGTCACCCAGGGTCGTATATCTGGTGAGGGCTGAGCCATGGCTCTCCACCAGGGACCCTCAACCATGAAGCCACACTCTTCCCTCCCCAGCTTGCACTCCTAGGGCGGATCCCGTGGAGGGGCCAGGGGGTGGCCTAAATCTAGCCTGTCTCTGTTTTGCACTCCTTCAGCTCTGTAAAAGTCCACCTTGTAGACACTGTTCCAGGAGCCCCCCAAAACTGTGGGGAGCTCAGCTGCTTCTCTGTGTGTCACATGCAAGCCACGAAAGGAGAGTGGATCTGAAATCAGTTCTGATTTGGAGGTGTCCACAGCATCCTCTGTGTGAAGTCCCAGCATCAGAGGTGGACAAGAAATAACAGACTTCTGGCTGTGGGTTGTTGTTGGACAAAAGCCACATTTGTCACTGGGCTTATGGCCAAAGTAATAATCTTTTTTAAGATTGACCCTGATGGAGGGGAGCTGCTGTGGGCCACCAAGGTAGCAGTGGGTGTGCTGAGGAGTTTCTCCTCGAGCCCATCCATCAGCACCAGAGCTGGACAGGCGCTAGTCTGAAGGGGACACGTCACGCGGGGCTGACGCCAAGATTTGTTTTCTTAATAAGCAGTGAGGTCGCAATAATAGGTCTCGGATAAACATTGGGGTCAGATGTCTTAGGGGTCATTATTGTTAAAATATGAAAAGAAAACTGTCTGGGAGTGCAACCAACATATAGAGCTCTTCTTTAGCACTGCAGAATCCGGGCTCTATTTCATGGTGACTTTGATGGCATAGAGGACTTTGAGGTCTAAATGAGTTCCCAAAGCAGAATCTTTCTCACTGTCCTGTATGCAAGATGCATGTTTAGGATTCTTGTGTCCTGGTCATTATGGGGCACGTGTGGGAGAGAGCAGGGCAGGTCATGGGTGGGAGAGAAATTTAGCAATATGGGGAGATTGTTCACTTGTCATCCTAGCTCCTCGTCAGGAGGCAGACGCCAAAGCCGAGGCTCGAAAAGCAGAAGTAAAGAGCACCTGGGAATGAGAGGGAAGTTCAGCACAAAGTGCTGGGATGCAAGAAGGCTCAGGGAGCTCAGGTGGCCAGGTAAGTGGAGACACGGGGAGGAGACCCACTGCCCATCCCTGGGTCCCCCCTAGGGGGTCGGTGGGAGCTTTGTGGAGTAGGCCGGCTGCTCGGTCCCACTAGGAAGCCTGCGTGGTGGGTCCTCCCCTGGCCTCCCCCGACCCATCAGGAATACAAGCTGTGCTGCTTTTGCAGGACTTTGTTCACTGCCTCTTAGCCCCAAATGCCCTTCTCCAATTGTTTGTTAAACAAATCCCAGGCATCTCACCCTCCCTCCAGAAGCCGCCAAAGAAGTTCAGCCCCCTGCCCAGACGCCCTAACTTTTGCACTTCTTTGTTGTATTCGAGTTGTCTGTCTCCTGGGCTTCTGCCCTTCCGCTGGTGGCTCCTCAACGGTAGGCATCAGCTCGTGTTAATTTACACATTGGCCCTGCAGTGAGGACTCCATCTTCTCACTAAGATGTGACTCTTCTCCTCACTGTCCCAGCCCTTAACCAGTAAAGGGCCCAGCAAGGTCTGGTGGTGGACTGAGCTCTGCCCATTCATGCCCTCAGAATGAATGAATGAATGGGGAAGGAGCAGTGGCTGGATAGCTGGCCCTGGCCCTGAGGAGAAAGGCTTGGACTTACATAACTGCTTCTCTGAATGCCTATGCCACATCTCCAAAGCATGATTATAAACCTACAAGTAAAAATGAAAATAGATTTCAAGGCCGGGTGTAAACTCCTTTTTTGTTTTTGAGACAGGGTCTTATTGTATCACCCAGGTTGAGTGTGCTAGTGTGATCTCGGCTCACTGCAAACTTCGCCTCCTGGGTTCATGAGATTCTTGTGCCTCAGCCTCCCAAGATGTGCAGCACCACACCCAGCTCATTTTTTTGTATCTTTAGTAGAGATAGGGTATCACCATGTTGGCCAGGCTGGTCTCGAATTCCTGACCTCAAATGATCTGCCCGCCTTGGCTTTCCAAAGTGCTGGGATTACAGGTGTGAGCCACCACTTTCAGCCTAAACTCCTTCTTTAACTGGTTGAATAAACACCTCGAACTTGAAAGCAGGCTCAGTGTCTCCCACAGAAAGTTTAGAGAAGTCAGTGGGGTGCACAGAGTAGTCATCCAGTGTGCCCTTGAATCTGACCCTGGCTGGCTGTGTCCCAACTACAGGACTCTCCTCCTTCTCCGACCTCACTTAGGCTACCCTGACCCCAACCCTAGTTTTATGCTAGTTTTCTAACACAAATCCTTCTGTGGTAACTCTCACTGTGACTCACAGATAAGAAAATACAAGAGAAGCTGAAAGGTTGTTCATTAGGAAGGGAAAACATCCCTTTACTTACACTTGATAATGACTTCGGTTTTGAAACTGGGAGCGTGAAATTTCAATGACCGTTTGGAGACACATGGGTGGGATTTGCTGTGGGTGAATGGCACAGATGCTCTTGACCGAAGCCTTGGCCGGGGCCCAGACATTCCCCCACCAATCCCATCCCACACACATGTGTCTTTGCAGAATCAGAGAGGGTGGGAAGGCCCTAAAAACTGGGACTCCGAAAGCTAAGTGCGTTTATGCCTCATACACCAGAGAAACATCAATAGCTGCCTCTAAACTGTTTCTACCTCCCGCCGCCTTTGGCCACGTCCCACATGTTTGCCGGTTGATTTTGTTCACTGGGTTCGTTCCACCTCTCTCAGCTGGGCTGAGTCCATGCTGACTTGCACAGATGCAGATACTTGTGTGTGTGTGAGTAGATCCTCATTCTGCTGCTCTGTCCAGGGAATTCTCAACAGAAAGAAGAGGGGCCAAGAGCCTTGAGGCATGGGCGACTTGGTCTGGAAGGCAAGGTCCGTTTAACCATGAGTGCAGAGAGCTGGCAGGGAAATCTTGAAGCAAAGATCCCAGGGAGCTGTCAAGATCTCTGTCAAAGCTGGATGATGAAGGCATTCTGTGTGTTCAGGAAGAAAAAGCTGCATAATTCAGCCCCAAAGGAGAAGGTTCAGAGAAAGATAGGTGAACAAATGACATGCAAAGAGAGGAGACAGGCCTGAGGAACAGAGGTCATCTGGGTCGGCAGACAGGACTGGACCCTGGGAAGACACTCTGGCCCTAGGCCTGAGGCCAGTCTAGCTGCCCTGTAGGGCCTTGGGCTTGCCCGTGGGTGGGTAGCAGCTGGTGGGCACAGCAGCTCAGACACAGGCCCTGCTCACCGCATCTGAAAATGTCTCTTCTTCTCACTAAAGCCAGCTTGGCTGACGCAGAACCCTGCCTTTCCTGACTATCCTGCTGGGTCAGCTAATCCAGACACCGGTCCTTTCCTCTGTCCCAAATCAATGGACAACTTCTCACCAATAATCACACATTTATTTTGCTTTATCTCTCATACCAAACCAATTTAATCACATAGACAAGATGTGTACACATAAAACACATTAACAATTTTTTTAGAAATAGTTTTACTATAGACAACAGTTGTCCTACCAGGGCAACCAGTTAGATAAACCAATCCATGGAAGGTCAACCTGGAGTTCAGGTGCCTCCCACTCTGGAATGTCTAATGATTCAGGCCCCCAGAATGTGGGCACTGTTCACATGCAGCAGTGGGGTAGAGGAAAGGCCCTCAGCCCCTCCCTGTTCCGGTCTCCCTGTTCTTGCTCAGTTAATGAGCATCCCATCAACCCCTGCAGTGACTGGGGCCAATGGAATGCTCATCAACTGAGCAAGAGAATCTCAGCAGTCCTGACACCCAGGCCATGGCAGCCCAGGTCAGCTTCCTCTGACAGTGGCCTTGAGCCCTGTGTTTCTCTTCCAATTGCCTGACCTGTACAATTACAGTGTCAAATTCAGTATTATGTGCAAAAACAATTATATTTTGCTTTTGCTTTTATAGCTTTTCACCTGTAACCTAGACATGGTAAGCATTCAGAGGGGAGCGGAGCCCGGTCAGGGTGTCCTGGGGAGACAGCCATGACTCTACAAAGAACATGCTGCTGGTTTTGCCCATGGAAGGAGATGATAGGTGGGTGTGCATGGCTAGAGAGCCCCCAGGGACCAGACCAGTGGAGAACGGAAGAGGAACAGAAGGGAAGAGAAATGCAGCATCAAAAACACAGAGCTTGGAAATACTCCTGTCCCTTCCCCACACATCTCTCTCCACTGCCTGGAGGGGCATCGTTTGAACACCAGTTTGTGCATTTAGGACGTCAAATCCCTGAATCCCTACCTACCTGCCTTGCAGAGTGCCCTGCCATGGCTGTCGTCTGGTTTGTTATATGGTAGCGCTTTGTACTCTCAGTCACCTCCCCTGGAGTCTGTGATTAATAATCCCTTCCTTTAAAGTTGAGGTGCCCAGGATGTTTGTCAGTGTGTGTTCACCCCAACCCGGTCAGCAGCCTCTGCAGAGCTGAGCTACACTCCCATGGTTTTCTGGGCTGGGGCAGACCAGACCCCAACTGAGTGCAAATCCTAGTCCTGCCTTTAACGAGTAGGTGTGGTCTCGGGAAATTTGGCCTCTCTGAGCCTTATATTCCCCATCTGTAATACAGGGATAGTAGCAGTACCTAAATTCAGAGTTGCCCTGAGGATAAGGTAAGGTATGAGAGGTAGAAAGTACGAGAATTACGTAAGAAGGCATGGCAAGGGTGAACCCCGCAGCAGACTGTTCACCATGCGATGCTCTCCAGAGCTGGTAGTGGTGTGACTTGTCACAAAGTGCCTCGTGGTGCACATGCTGATGGGAAACGATTGCTTTAATAAGTCGGAGAAGACCTGCTGGAGAAACTGGGTTTCCAGAAGACTTTTGATGAATAAAAGCAATGGGAATATCGCGCTGAAAGGAAGTGTGTATCATAGGCCTGCCTTCCAAATGCAGGGCACTGTGTGGAACACAGCAGCCAGTGTAAGTTTTATTAACTTCCTCCATGATAGCTACCATAAACAATATTGCAAAATGGAATACAATCACCACCTCTCTCTCTCTCCACTAGTTCTCAGAATATCTGGCAGGATAAAGATGTCTCCTGCAAAGCTACACAAAGAAGTTTCCCCAACAGAAACTGCTGTGTAATACAACAGCAAGTGTTAAAGGTGTAGACTTGAACTCTACTTCAATCTGCAAAGTTTATTCACTTCCCTGAAATCATCTGTACTTTTCCTAAGCTGAGCACGGAAGCCTGGCATGTATGAGCTTCTGTGTAAACCCCTGGGTGTTCCTGCAACCCCCAGTGCACCCCACTCTGCTCCATTTGCACAGGCAAGTTAGACACAGGCAGGACTTTCTGCTCAGCTCTCTCAGTCAAGCCTAATTCTTCTGGCTCTTCAGGCACATGAGCTCGTGTTGCTTCTCTGCCTTTTGGCTAAGATTAAGTGTAAACATACAGGCTTGTGAGTTCCTCCCTGCCAGCCTTCAGGAAGCCTCCAGCCAAGCTCACTATGGCCCCCCTTCACCATAAGTCAAGGCTGGGAGTGGCAGGGGCCTCTCCGATGCGTGCCTCCCACAGATGGCCTCCTCTGAGCCTTCCTCTCCTCCTGGTCCACAGAGAACATGCTTCCCTGGCTTACTGCCTTGGCGCCCCTGCCCATGCCTAGAGCCTCAGAATAAATTTTCCCAGATGCATTTTTCCCAGCTACAGGAAAAATGGCCTTCTCCACACACATGGTGAATTCCTACCACAGCAACCCAACACTCTGCGGCCCAGGCTTAGAGAGATAAATAGACCATCCTTATCGCTCCATGAGGACATGACTTCCATGAGACCAGCAGCTCAAATACAGGTCACAGAGGCTGGGACAGTTCCCAGAGGCACATCCTTGGGGAAGCTAATCAGAGGTCCAGTATCACAGGCTGAGGGTCCAGTATCACAATCAGTGACCCTGGGCTCACCCTTGGAGGGCAGGATTGCACCAGCATCAAGAAAAAGGAGGCGGACAGGAGAACATCTCCTGGCCTGGCCTAAGAACTGCCCTGGGGAAGAACATGGTGTTTAGACAAGAGGAGAACAAACATCTCTCCCTCCTGTGCTACGTGCCACGTCCTTCAGTGTGGCAAGAAACCAATACCTGCCCACGGCGCTACCAGCAATGACTCTGTATGCCAGCAATACCTCAATGAGTCCCAACCTGTTCCTCCTCCCAGAGTCCCCAAGGGCTCTGACACCCCCAGCATCACATGGCTCACTATGGGGATAATTTGCAAGTGGGACGGGAGCAGGGGGAAAGTCTGAAGTGTTCCCCTTTGAACCCACATTATTATCTCACTTAATACTCACAGAAGCTCATGAGGGAGGCATTGTGGAGAGGAGACCAGGGCTCTGAGAGGTTCGATAGCTTTCCAGCAAGAGACAGAGCCAGGATTCCTGCTCGGAGCAGGCTGGTTCCAGAGTGCCAGCTCTGCCCAACACCCTTACTAAGCTACAGCACAAAGATGCAGCTCTGAGCTCCTGCCTTCTAGGCTGTGGGGCAAACGACAGTGGAGAGAGCTGGCTTGCTGTATTTCTCCTACCAAGAAGAAGCAGTCCATGCCAGATTCCCTGGGAAAAAAGAAAGTTCTTCAAGGACTTGTGTTCATACTCAGCATTTAGACCTCTGGGACATCATGGGAAAACATGGTAATGTGTGCTCTTTAAGGTAGAGTCAAGAAAAGAGGCTCAAGATGAGACCCATCCTAGCACGCAAGCTGGTTGATGGGATGGAGCTAATAAGAGCTGATCCTTCCTGAGCACCTGTATCTATTGTTGCAGCAACCCAAGAAGGCAGGCAAGAGTCTTGTCCCCGTGGCGGATGTGAGAGCTCTGTCACCTGCCCAGGGCTGTGTGGTTGGTGTCTGGTGGAGCTGGGATCCAGGCTGATTCTTCACCTTTGTCCTGCCCTGTCTTTGCATCTTACCTTAGAGTCACAGAAACTCCAGGTGTACTGCCTGGGAAGGCAGGACACCATCCCAGCCCTTGTGTGCACGTGCATGCACACACACACACCCATTCTACAGATGCTTGCCATGCCAACTGGAGCTTGCAATATGACCAAAGTATTTGATTAATAAGTACTCGCCTTCCTCCCTTCCCTCCCTCCCTCCTTCCTTCCCTCCTTCCTTCTTTTCTTCCATCCCTCCTTTCTTCTTTCCTCTTTTCCTTAAACACTGTCCCAGCCATTAATCAGTAAAAGGCTCAGTAGAGACTGAGCTCTGCCCTAAGGTGTCTGCTTCTGGGAAAGAGGAGCCTGCACAGAACCCCTCCTCCTGGCAGGGTATAAAAGTCCAGGAGGGAGACCAGGCGAGATGGCTCACACCTGTAATCCCAGCACTTTGGGAGGCTGAGGTGGCCAGACCAGCCTAACCAACATGGAGAAACCCTGTCTTTACTAAAAATACAAAATTAGCCAGGCGTGGTGGCACATGCCTATAATCTCAGCTACTTGAGAGACTGAAGCAGAATTGCTTCAACCCAGGAGGCAGAGGTTTCAGTGAGCCAAGATCACACCATTGCACTCCAGCCTGGGCAACAAGAGTGAAACTCTGTCTCAAAAAAAAATTTTTTTTTAAATCCAGAATGGTGAACCGAGTGCTCAGAGCCAGTGGAGAAAGGACCTGATCTCTGACTGGGAAACCAAACCGAGTCAGCTCAGCAGCACAGTGGCATTTAGCCTGCGCCTAAAGGAGGCCTGAGGAGAGGTAGCATATTGAGAGATGAAGGCAGAAGAGGCTCAAAGCTCATTGCCCTGCATTGGATATAGAGATGGGATAGAGCCATGGGCTTGGGGTCTAGAAGGGACCTTATGGAACACTCTGTCCACCCATCCTTCCCCCCAATTTTTAGAGTGGCCTCCTTTAAAAGTAAATAAAGATAAGTACCAAATTCCAGTCCCTCCACTGGCCCTTTCCTTCTGCCCCTACAGGCCTGCCTTACCTGGCCCCTGGCCCCTTCTCCAACCTCACCTCAATCCATGTTCCCTTGTCCATATCACTGCAACCACACTGGCCTTCTTCCTTTTCTCAAATGCACCAAGCATGTTCCTACCTCAGGGCCTTTGCACAAGATGCTCCTGTCTCTGAAGCAGTTTCCTGCCAGGTGGCTCTGTGTCTGTCTCCTTTTCATAATCCAGGACTCACTGAGACCAAGCTCCCCTGGTTGAAGGATCTCCTTCCCAACACACGTGTGGGTGAGCTCAAACTTGAGGTCTTTGGCCTCTTATGATTTTCAAAATGCCTGTTCCTCCCTGGAGTTGCCTTCATTTTCTGTGGATGGTCTCTATCTCCTCACTAAGATGTGACTCTGGGAGAGCAGGTGGCAGCTTAGGCTTGACTACGGCCCTAGTTCCAGGCAGTGCCACATGTTGCCCTCCAAAAATATCTGTTGTTAAATGCTCCACTCCACTTCTCTTTCCTTCTGAGTCTCAACATGCCTTCTTTAAAATGAGGAATGGTGTGGGATGAACTGTGTCCCTCCCAAATCCATGTGTTGAAGTCCTAACCTCCAGCCCTCAGCATTTGGCTTATTTGGAAGGAGGATCTCTGTAGATTAATCGGTTAACATGAGGCCATACTGGAGCAGGGTGGACCGCTAAGCCCATATGCTAATATGGCTAGTGTCCTTATGGAAAGGGGGCATTTACAGAGACAAATACACACAGAGAGAAGACCATGTGAAAAGACATAGGGAGGAAACAGTTGTCTACAAGCCAAGGGAGGAGACCTGGAGCAGATCCCTGCTCACAGTTTTCAGAAGTAACCAACCCTGCCAACACCTCCATTTTCAAACTTCTCGCCTTCAGAACTGGGCAGTGGTAATTTTCTGTTGTTTAAGCCATACCATTGACAAAGCTTTAGCAAACTCACAGAAGGAGTGTGTGAGATGATCCCCAAACTACCCTCCTGTGCTCCCCACTTTCTGCTCTCCCTGGTCCTGTAAGGAGGGCACTTTCCAACTATCTCTTGGGGAGATCATTAGGCGAACAGCCTGTGGGCCCTTCCTGAGCTGGCCTATTTAACATTTTTCAGCAGCTGGACATATTCACTTTCCTCAGGTGAGATTAAATGCCTTGGCTGGACAGCATCGTAATCTCTCCACACTGTTCCTTAAATAATATGTGTTCTACCACTTCCTACAAACAACTTTGCTGAAGGAGTTTACAACATGGCTTAAAAGGGGAAGTGTTCACTCCCTTTCTCAAATCACTATTACCAGAACCTGGCCAGGGAGCCAGGGAGCCAGGAGCCTGGCTGCAGCCCCAGGGCACGCACAGCTCTCCAAGGCTGGACCTGACATCTCGATGGCCAACTCAGTTTCTGCCTCAGCCCCATCCTTTTCATAACGATTCCTCCAGCTGGCACTCCTTTGGTTGGAGTAAATAAGCCCTGGTTAAAACACATCTGAATCTTCACTCCTATTTTCCAAAGTCTTTTCCAAAATGGGGAAGCTACAGTTCTCAGGAGATTCACTGAACAACTTGAGGTTTCTGGCAAGCACAGATATGCGCAGATGTGTTTTTCAAAACAAGAGCAGAGCCTTGCAAATCCGTTATGTAAGTCTTCTCTCCAAGAAAAAGAGGGAAGCAGTAGTTCTGGCACAAATATCTGAGGAAACCTTGCTTTCTATATGTTTAGACCTGAGGAAAGGGCTTCCTGTGTCAGTTCAGAAAATGTAGAAGGTTAGAACAATGTATTCCTCTTACAACCAGAAAAAAAAGTAGACAGATCGCACATTAATGACTTTTCTTGAACCCATCAGAGTACTGAGGTCACAGGTCAACCAACTAACCCAAAATCCAGGGAGACACAGGTTCATGCCAAAAGAAACAAGATTTTAGTGTTTGTTCTCCTGGGCAATCACAACCAGGTGCCATATAAACAGGTAGAAAAATTCAGCAAAAATTTTTAAATGAATTAATTGTCAACATAAAAAATGTAAAGAGGTAAATCTCTAAATAGAAAGATTTCATTTGGGAATCATAAACAAGAAGTGGGATTGCAATCCAGGACATACACACAGACCAGGGTGGCCTCTGGTATGTCTGGAGAACAAAGAAAAAGGTTAGGGTGTTGCTAAGGAAAGAGGAGATTACACAGTTGTTTTTTAAAAAAAGTTCCAGATGGCTTAAAGACTTAAATGTGAAATCTAAAACTATAAAAACCCTGGAAGAAAACCTAGGAAATATCATTCTGGACACAGACCCTGACAAAGATTTCATGAAGACTCCAAAAGCAGTTGTGACAAAAACAAAAATTGACAAGTGGTACCTAATTAAACTAAAGAGCTTCTGCGCAGCAAAATAAGCTATCAACAGACACACAGACAACCTACAGAATGGGAGAAAATATTTGCAAACTATGCATCTGACAAAGGTCTAATAGCCAGAATCTAAAATAAACAAATAAACAAGGAAAAAACAAACAACTCTATTAAAAAGTGGGCAAAAGACATGAACAGGCACTTTTCAAAAGAAGATATACATGTGGCCACCAAGCATATGAAAAAACTGCTTATCATCACTAATCATTAGAGAAATGCAAGTCAAAACCACCATAAGATACCATCTCACACCAGTCAGAATGGCTGCTATTAAAAAGCCAAACAATAACAGATGCTGGCAAGGTTACAAAGAAAAAGAGAATGCTTGTACACTGCTGGTGGGAATTTAAATTAGTTCCGTCACTGTGGAAATCAATTTGGAGGTTTTTCTAAGAACTTGAAACAGAACCACAATTTGACCCATTTTAATATATGCATGTGTGTCTTTATGATAGAACGACCCTTTGGAATACAAGGAATCCTTTGAGTATATTGCTGGGTATATACCCAAATGAATAGAAGTTGTTCTACCATAAAGACACATGTGCATATGTTTGTCACAGTACTACTCACAATAGCAAAGACATGGAATCAACCTAGGTATCCATCTGTGGTGGACTGGTTAAAGAAAATGTGATACATATACATCATGGAATACCACATATCCTTTAAAAAAGAATGAGATCATGTCCTTTTCAGCAACATGGATGCAGCTAAAGACTAATATCCTGAGAGAATCAATGTAGGAACAGAAAGCCAAACAGCGCTTAGTCTCATGTGGGAGCTAAACATTGAGTACACATGGACATAAAGAAGAAAACAGTATACACTGGGGCCTGCCTAAGGGTGGAAGGTGGGAAGAGAGTGAGTATCAAAAACTACCAGTCAGGTACTATTCTCACTACCTGGGTAATGAAATAATTTGTACCCCAAATCCCAGCATCACGCAATTTACCCATGTAATAAAGCCTGCACCTGAATCCCCTGAACCTAAAAGTTGGAAGGAAAAACAAAATGGTTTCTTGCAGACACCAAAAATAAGAAAGTTCATTGGCTTTTTATAACAGCTGGAGAGTTCTGATTGGGGTGTGTTAGCAGTTGATAGATAGGATTTGTGCTCTTGGAGTTCTTGTTAGGCCCTTGCAGTTTGGAGTTGGGCTTATGAGACGGTGTGTCAGGCAGGAGTTCTTGTATCTGCAGCTAGCTGTCCTTGTGTGACTCATGTAGTAAGCTGCGATTGGCAATAATTTTTTGTCATAGCTCCTGTTATCAGTGAAATTATGGGTAAGAGTTCTCCCTCCATGGACTTCCCCAGCTCCGTTATAAAGGACAGGAAGTATTTTGAGAGAGTGGAAGCAGAAGCTCATTATCCTGCACCAGATATAGACCTGGGACAGGGCCATGGGATTTGGGGTCAAGTAGGGACCTTATAAACCATGCTGCCCACTCACCCTCCCCCGAACTTTCAGACTAGTCTCCTTTAAAAATAAATAAGATCAGGAAGAGCTAAATTCCATTTTCTCCACTGGTTCCCTTAGCATGATAAGAGTTCCTTCCTTTAACCCCCATGGCCCTGCACAACCTGGCTTCTGGCCCCTTCTCTAACTTCACCTCAGCCGCTGCACACACAATTTAGTCCAGGGTTTGACACAAGTGACTCTATTTTGAATCTTACAACTTTTGCATGGCTAACATGAGAAGGTGGACATCTGAAGGGGAGGGGGATGCCAGGGCATTCGCACTTCTTGCAGGCTTTTCCTCCATGAAACCCAAAAGCCACTTCCAGGGATGATCACTGAGAATGCTGAGACAGCTCCCTCCCCGTGCTGCTTAGGGAAGGGAACAGCAGCCTTAATCTTCAGAGGAGGGGCAATGAACCCTGCTGCCTGGGGACATGGGTGAAAGCCCACTGCAGCTAGGGTAAGGGGATAGTAAAGGAAACCTGCATGCCTGGGGAAGGCAGGGAAACATGCAAGACCACACATCAGAGCTGGAGCAGGTACCTGGTACTTAGGAAAGCACCAGCTGCCCTGAGCCTGCCTGAGTGCAGGACTACTCAGAACTTCTGAGGTACCCTACTCCATTCCCCCTATACCATGCTAACAGACTTCAGGCACACATGGCAGTGCTGCCTAGCCAGGAGAACTACAAGAAGATTCTTCTCAGGAAGAAACACAAAGGGAAGACCCAAAACCACCCCGCCAGACTCCCAAGCCAGACAGAATACAGACAGTGGGGAAAACCCTCTGGAAAAGTGGCACATATCCTAAATATAAGGTATAACCAGAGGAACTGGAACTCTCTGGCTCTGAGGGTAACTAGAGCACAGCAAACTTCAAATGCAGCAGATCTTGTGACAGCATTAACACAACTCCCCACACTGAAGGCCCAGCAGAAGGAAAGGCATGCTCATGAGTGTAAAAAAAAAAATTACTTCAGTATCCACCACCTTCCATAAGATGTTCAACTTCCAACAAAGCAACAACAACAAAAAAACAGGAGGCATGTGAAAGACAAGAAGAGCTCACAGCTCAGTCCAGGAGACAAGGTAGGCACCTGAACCGGGATCCAACATGGCACCAAGGTTGGAACTGTCAGACAGGAGATGTGAAACGACTGTTATTAATACCTTGGAGGTTCTAATGTGAAAGGTTTAGCATGCAGTAGCAGACTGGTAATTTCTGATGAGAGACAGAAATCCTAAAGTCAAATAGAAACAGAAAACACAAAAGATGCAGTAATATAGATGAAGAATGCCCCAACATGCTCATCAGTGGATATGACACAGCTGAAGAAAGAATCAGTGAATCTGAAGATACAGCAATAGAAATCAGTAAAATGGAAATGTGATGAGAAACATAAAACAAACTTTAAAAACAGTACATCCAAGAGCTGTGGATAATATCAAATATTCTAAGACACATGTAGTTAGAATCCTAGGAAAAGAGAAAGACAGTGGAGTAGAAGAAATAGTTGAAGAAACAGCATCTAAGAATTTTCTGAAATTCATGACAGACACCAGACCACAAATCCAAGAAATGCACAAAACACCAAGTAGGATAAACATGAAAACAACATAAAAGAAACAAACAGGCCAGGCACAGTGGCACATGCCTGTAATCCCAGCACTTTGACAAGCCAAGGTGAGTAGATCACCTGAGGTTTGGAGTTCGAGACCAGCATGGCCAACATGGGGAAACTCTGTCTCTACTAAAAATACAAAAAATTAGCTGAGCAAGGTGGTATGCACTGGTAATCCCAGCTACCCAGGAGTCTGAGTCAGGAGAGTCGCTGGAACCCCAGAGGCAGAGGCTGCAGTGAGCCAAGATTGCACCACTGCACTCCAGCCTGGGCAACAGAGCAAGACTTCTTCTAAAAAAGAAGAAGAAAAAGAATAAAAAGAAACAAGCAAACCTAGACATATATTCAAGTCTCTGAAAACTAAAAGCAAAGAGAAAAATCTTGAAGGCAAAGAAA
This sequence comes from Cebus imitator, assembly GCF_001604975.1. Classification (NCBI taxonomy): domain Eukaryota; kingdom Metazoa; phylum Chordata; class Mammalia; order Primates; family Cebidae; genus Cebus; species Cebus imitator. The sequence continues at coordinate 951,926 of NW_016107840.1, forward strand.
AATGACACATTAACTGTGGAGAAAAAAGGCTAAGAATTACAGCAGACTTCTTGTCAGAAACAATAACAATGAAATGATATATTTAAAATACTGAAAGAAAAAACCATCAGCCCAGAATTCTGTAGCCAGTGAAAATATCCTCAAAAAAAAAAAAAAAAGATTTTCACAGGCAAACAAAAACAGACATAATTCATCCTAGCAGACTCCCTCCACAAAAAACTTTAAAGGGACTTACTCTGGAAGAAAGAATATGGCATTGGTTAGAAAACTGAATCTACACAAAGAAATGAAGAGTGTTGGCAATAGAAGAAGTGAGAGTAAATTTCTTCTTTTCCTTATTTTAAATTGCTCTAAAAGATAGCCAAAAATTTAAAACAGCAATGGCAACAATAGACTGTATATTTATAACTTATGTAAAAGTAAAATAAGTGACAATAGTGGCACAAAGATAGGATCAACAATTGGGAAGAAAGCTGTTTGCACTAGATGTAAAGTGACTTAATAGTATTTGAAGGTAAACTCAGATTATTTAAAAATGTATATTTTAAACCCTAGGACAATCACTAAATATATATGTATGCATGTATGTATATATATGTGTGTGTATGTGTGTGTCTGTGTGTGTGTGTGTCTGTGTGTGACTTGTTACACGCACGAGTCTATTTTGAGAGATAAAATAGACTAGGCAAAGATTTCTTTGAACTTAATCTAAACAGGCAAGGTAGAGATGGGAGGTGCAAAGAGTGGGCAGAACCACTGGGTTAACTTCAAGTGTACTATGTGAAACCAGTGTCCACAGCTACCTAATTTTTCCTTACCTTGTGCAAGAATCCTTTTGTTATTAGAAAGTCCACTCATGGAATGAATTCTCTGAATAATTTCCCTTATCTTTCAGTTCTATCACTAATCTTCTAAGTCAATAGTGGTCAAGCAGTTTCATCAAAAACACCAGATATATTTGGCAAAAGTTTGTCGACCAAAACAAAACCTACATGATGTAGAATATTTACTGATGACAAGCTACAGTATGCCTTATATTGTATATTACACTGATGGCTTTCATCTGTTTAATCCATCTTCTGCTTCTAATCAATAAAAAATTACCAAGTATAGAAATAGACATGCACAAAATTGTCTTCTTACTGATGCAACATTTACTTCTCTAAACTTATTAATTCATTGATCACGCACAACAATAAAGAAAAAGAGGGCCGGGCGTGGTGGCTCACGCCTGTAATCCCAGCACTTTGGGAGGCTGAGGCGGGTGGATCACGAGGCCAAGAGATCAAGACCATCCTGGTCAACATGGTGAAACCCCGTCTCTACTAAAAATACAAAAAATTACCTGGGCATGGTGGCATGTGCCTGTAATCCCAGCTACTCAGGAAGCTGAGGCAGGAGAATTGCCTGAACCCAGGAGGCGGAGGTTGCGGTGAGCTGAGATCGCACCATTGCACTCCAGCCTGGGTAACAAGAGCGAAACTCCGTCTCAAAAAAAAAAAAAAAAAAAGAGGGAGGGAGAAAATAAAGTGATTTCACCATCAGCGTTGTCAGAATTATTGAAATAGAAACTAGAAGTGCTCTTATCAAATTTGGAATAGCAATTTCCTTTAGAAGAAAATGGATATTTATTTATCAGGAGATTTCATCAACAGGAGGAACCATATACATATGGCCAAGGCATTGACTCCCTTATAATGAGAATTTCGAATTCTGGTTGCCATGTAAGCCATGTCCAGATTTAAATAACTTCACCAAAAGAAGGAAAGTTCTCAAGAAAAACCAAACTGAAAGCATTAAAATACAACCATGCAACTGTAAATTTTTGCATGGAAACCACTTCTCCAGATGGCTGGGGCTCTTGAGTACAGTGTCATTGCTCCAGAGGCTAATTTACTGTCTAGATGAACTTCAAAATGGTTCTTCTTCAGTGAAAGTTAAACTTTCTCAACATTGGCCATGAATTATGTTTTCCGAGGAATTTCTGGCCTTTTAAAAATAATAAAATTAATACCAGAAGAAATAAACATTAAATGTTTTAAATGTTTGATTTAAAGAAGTAAATTTTTAATTTAAATAAAACTTTCTAATCTAAAAAAAGTATGAAGAGATACAAGGAAAATGAAAGCTAATTAAAGGGCCACAGTGTCGAAACCGGGGACTTCTAATAAAGGAGGTATTCCATGTGCCTGCACAGATGCCGATGGCCTGGCTGGTGGTAGTGGTGATGGGAATTCGGAGCCTGATCGTAATTATGTTCGCTGCAGAGCAGAGGCTTCCACTCCCTCATTCAGCCCTGCACACTGTTAAGAAAAGTCCCCACAAACATGCCCTGAAAACTCCCTGTCTGCCACACACTGGGCTAGGTGCTAGAGCTCCCACCATGAAAACGAAACTACTCTTGTTTTAAAGAGATTCCATCCTGGAGAAGAGGACAGATTGATTTAGAGGTGACAAAGGATGGCATTTTAAGTAAATGTCAACAAGCCTCCTGCCCAGTTACTTCTGTAATGAACCAAAAGAACTCAATATAGACAAAAGGAAAAATAATCAACTACATGGAACTAGGAAAGTCTTACCTCATTCCAAGTTCTCTGAAGGCTAACCCTCAGATGTACCCCAGTTGAAACTGAGCTCACAAACACAAGGTCAGCACAAAGTCAGCCACCCCAGTGGGGCTGTGTTGTGGGGCTGATGGGAAGGCACCCTGAATGTCCAGTATCTCCCAACATGGGTTGGGGAGGCCCAAAGGCTGGACCTGATTTGGGGCAGGAGAGTAAATCCCCTTCTGTAGCTTCTCCCATGGGCATGAGCAGCAAGGCTGAAGCAGAAACTTTTTATTCAATACTGTAGTTTTTATCATCACAGATGGGCTAAGGTCAGGAGACACCTAACTTTATTACAACAGGTAACAGGCAACTCTATAGGGAAAAATATACTGAAGGCAAATCGCAGAAAGTTCAGAGCCACAGGCAGTTTTCAAATCTGACTTCTCACCAAGGTGTCAAATGTTATACAACATTGTAACATATCTCATTTCACCATGTGAAGTTTAAAATCAAAATTTTGGTTTAAAAACGAACATTCTTGCTTCTAAATTACTGATGGCGGTTTTTAGGTGGTAGAACACAGACTGTAGTTCAAAACATAGAAAAAATTAAAAACCAAGGAATCTTTAAACTAGAAACACTAATGCTAAGTCTTACAGTGTATATCTTATGCAATAAATATGAGTGTATAAGCCTAACCCAAAGAATAAGGGTTAGCAGTTAGGAACAAAACAAAATAAACTTATTCCAGGTTACTTGCATTCTACAAAATATGAAATTAAAATAAAGGAACTTAGAAAGACTGAAAACAGAATGAAGAGCAAAAATATTCCAATTCAATGTAAACAAATAGAAAATCTGGGTGTCAATATTATACACGGGTACATTCATGACCAAAAAATATTGAAATTGTGTTCAATATAAAAAACATTGTATTTGATATAGATGTTCAATATAAAATATAAAATATTTTATAATATTTATTGCTCAATTGATTTAAAGATATAGCTGTCAGGAACCTTTATTTGCTACATAGCATCATAGTATTTAAAAATGCAGCAAAAACTGAAGCACAAAATCATTAGAAGACTTCGGTGTAGCTCTCTCACTCAATCCTGTGTGTCAAGAAATTAAGGAAGAGTGAAAGACAGAGAACCCAAATAATCCCATTAAATAGGCTAATCGTATGGATAACACACACATATTTATAAAACATGTATGACATTATACATATGTCCCATGCCTTGTGAACAGAAAATTTGCAACCTTTTCTATTGTTCACAAAGAAAACCTCAAACTCAAAAAAAAAGGAAAAATAACAAAAACCACCTTCTTTAACACCAATAAAGGAAAACAGAATACATAATAAAAGTTTACTCATTGCAATAATAACACAGAACGATTCTGAAATTTTAAAATCTCTTCCCTAAACAATACTTTAGTGAAAGAAAAACTGAAAATTCCTCATGAAATTTCCTTAAGATTGAAATTCCTTTTTGAAATCTTTGGAATGCTATTAAAGTTGTGCTCATAGAAAAATATATAGCCATTAATATTTAATAAAAATGTTTAGTAAAAATATTAATCAATAAAAACAAATCAACTTAATATTTTACATAAATTCTTTTGATTAAGGTCACTCAAAAGAATATTAGAAGTAGAATCAGAAGTGACAATGGAAGAGCCTCGCCAATTGCCCATGATGTAAAAGGTATGTCTTTGATGGGGGAGGAGAATGCAATAGAATGAAACTGAATGGAGTACAACAAAATATTAATTAGCCCAGTCAAGGAAAACAAAAACTAGTAAAAGAACAAGAAAGAGAAAAGGAAAGGAAAGAAAGAAAGAGGGAAGGTGGCAGGGGGCAAAGAAGCAGAGAATTGGAAAGCACAAATAACCAGAGAGCGAAAAAGAAGAAAACAGAGTTACATAAATGTATTCATGACCCTGATAACCTGAATGAAATGCCCTGTTTTCTAGGAACATGCAAATGATCGCAATGGACTCTAGAAGAGATAGGAATGCCTAAATGGCAAATCAAACAGTTGTAAAAGAACTACAGCCCTGGAAGTCACTGGCTCCAATGTTTGCTGGATGGGGTTTTTCAAATGCTGAATTCTGTTTAAACTGACCCAGAGCAAGAATGTTGGAGAGAAGGGGGAGTATGTAGGTTATTCTTTGGAAAGCTAATAGAATTCTGACATCAAAACCAAGAAAGTTGCACAGCAAAAGGAAACTGCAGATAGCGCTCACAAATGCTGAGTGTTGATTCTAAGTTAAATACTGCCATAAATAAGAAGGAAGAAATAAGAATTGGGAAACGTACCTGTGGCTGTCAGTTTTGTGAATATCTTGCTTGGTCAGTGGATCAGGCTGCATTCCTGCAGCTGAGTGTGGGATTTCTCTGAAGGAAATGGATGGTCCCACTCAATATGGCAAAGCAGGAAGGCATATTCAAGATGGGGCAGAGGGTTTGGGGGCTTGAACACCAAAATGTGGACAAACTTGGGACTTTTGTAGAGTTTGGGGCTTGGAGGGAGATAGCAGATGGCCAGGGCAGAGAATCCAGGGTAGGTCCTGGGCCTGAGAGGTTGCAGACTCTTCAGTGAGCTATTCTGCACCTATATCATCTGTTACTTTCTCGCAGAAAGGGGAGGCGGAGGCGGGGAGAGCTGAGCCTACTCCCAGGGGTGCAAAGCAGAATGAGGACTGTGTTCACACTCAGGGGACAGGAGCGCAGGGACAGTGCGGGTGGCCACCGAGGCTTCAGGGGGAGAACGCCGCAGGATCACTGGACCACCAGGAGCCTAGTTGAGCACTCAGGAGGTGAGACTGATCCTCGATGGCTGGAAGGCACTTTGAGAAGAAAAAAAAAGGCTGAAAAATGAAAACGTCAAAGCAGTGTCAAAGAGAACTGTGCCCTGTTCCGCTCTTCCGCTTTTACCAAGCTGTTTTCCAGCTTTCAGGCTCCTTTTCTTTTCTTTTTTTTTTTTCTTTTTTTAATCAAGTTTCCAGCAGTGACCACCCCCGGGGGCATGCCTCAGGCAGCCTGGGGGTTAGGGAGCCCACCCCTCCCTCCTGGGCTCCCACTCCCCATTGTTACTTGTCACTAAACAAGCCACATGCCAGACCACAGCCGCTGGCCTGAACCAAGCCTGTCTTCTTGCTGGGCTTTCTAACCTGAAGTGCTTTCTTGGGGCCCTGTGGGTCCAGCCCAGCTAGGGAACAACCCAGTACACTGTAGAAAGTGGTTTGTGTGAATGAAGTGGAAAACCAAGAAGGTTACAAGGCAGAGCGTGATTGATTCCCTAGGGCTTTATTGTAAGAACTTTAATCTTCTGGAACTCATCTGGTATGAATTTAGGAGCTGGGCGGCATTTCACTGAAATTCCCCATTAATGCAGCTCTCGCTGCTCTGCCGGCCTTGGTGGGTTGTGGAGTTTGCTATGTTTATGATTTTGCCCCGGCTTCTTATTAATGAGCCTCGAAAAGAGGGTGTGGAATATGTGAGTCCTTCAGGTGTGCTGCTTTCCTTGAGGAGGAAACAAACAGAAATATCCACCTTGAAGTGCGTCTGGGCTCTGCCTTCCTGGAAAGAAAGTCAATCAACTTGGGCTTCCTGGGTCTCATTAGGGGTGGAGAGGCATCTGACGCTTGCATTGTCTCCGGCTCTGGTGTTTACAGGTCAGGAGAGGGAGCAGGATTGCTGAGGTCTTCGTAACAGTAACTCAGGCCCTTCCGCCACTGGACCGACGAAACCCCATGCCAGATATTTAAAAAGGTCAAGGGGTTTGGGGATTAACTTCCCCTATTTTCACAGCTCTCCTGGCCAAATCTAGCCAGCCTGGATATCCTGGGTCACATCCCATCTCCAGTCCCTACTTACTTTGCACAGCTCCCCTAACTCTCTCTTCACTTTCACCCCTTGGTCCATTGAAGGACTTCCAGTGTTGCCTCTAAGGGTCCTCTGTGCTTTAAATCCCTGGACGTTAGGGCACCAACATGGAGTAAGCAGAGGCCCCGGGGGGCGCGAGGTCTCACTCACTCTCTGAGCTTCAGGTTCAGAGCCTTGTTTGCAAAACTGCCTGCCTGCAGATGAAAACTGAGCTGCATTCAGGGAGTGGGATGAGGAGCCATCCCTTCACCTTATTCTCTTATGCTACAGGGCTTTTTAAAATAAATGTAAAGCAAGCAGGGCTTGCCCTTCTCATCTTCATAGTCCTGTGTAGTGACTGAGAGGGTAAGCATCCTGACACCTCAGTGTGCCACGATGCATACCACTTCACAGTTAGGAGGCACCTTCACAGACACTTACTTTTTGCATCAAAAGGCTCCACTCAGCCCTATTTGCAAGTGAGGATGCTGGCTTGCAGGCCAGGCCCAGTGCTATTAAGTGACTTTCCCCAGAACACAGCAGGAGGACATGCCACCTGACAGAGGCAGGCAGTGTGGCTGTCACAGGCTCCGACTATACAGCCCAGATCCATCCCAGCCACTCACTAGCTCTGGGGCTGGGTTACTGATGTTGCTTAAGCCGATTTCTTTCTTAACAAATGGTGATAAAATCGCCTGCTTCGTCGTGTTCTTGTGTCGATTACCATAAATAGCATATGCCTGTTTCCTAGGAGGGCGTAGACCATAAGAGGTGCTCCGGAAACCTACGTCCAATGCCAGCTTCTTTCCCCCATGGTGTTCACATGCTGAAAGTATTGCACCGACATTTAAGGACAGTGCTGAGAAAGAGAATGGCCAATGTTGGGTCTCATAGCACATCTGCGTGCAAACCTGTGGTGCCCAGACCGAATGGCTGATGTCACCTGTGCCATCTGTGTCTGGAGCTACCTGTTGTGTGCTTAGGACCAAGGGGCTCCTATGGACGTGGAGTTCCAGGACTTACAAGGCAGCCATGTGAGCCTCCAGTGCCACTCTTCACCCACATTGGGTCTTGCCAGCCTGATGACTCAGAGGAAGCGCATGATTGCCTCTGCCCAGATGTCCCAAGTATCCTACTAGGTTTTGGAAAAAGCTGGTAGTAAGGACAGGGGAGCAGTGCTTGTCCTGGAGCCCCGTGGCAGCCCCCGGCCAGCTGCAAGAGCCTAGGTCAGTCTTCAAACTTTCCTGGCCCCCAGCTGTTGCCCTTCCCCATTCCTGCCCCAGACTTCATCTGCATCCATCCCAGAAGCTGGGTAGGAGAGGGGGAGTCAAGGAAGCTAAGTGCAGGGACCCTCCACCAGGACCAGGCAGCAGGGGCCACATGACCCAGCTCTACTGAACTCCTGGCTGAGCCCTGGGCCAGGCTGCAGGGCTCTCCTCCACTTCAAGTATGTGAGAGGTGACAGAGAGGGGGAAGAGAGGGAGATTTAATCTTATCTCGCCTCCCCTTCCCTGTCCGCACCCTCCCTTCCCTTCCTGTACCATCCCATCCTGGCCCATTCCTCCACCTTGGCCTAAGTTAATTCCGTTGGATTTTAGTCACTTGTGACTGTAAGAGTGTTTGACTAATACAAAAGCCCTCGCAAAAGGTTTGTAGACACTCTGTTCCAACAAGCCGGTGGAATTTTTACATTCCTGCTATTTCCATCATAAAAAGCTCTTTAACATACATTTCATCTTAAACCTGGCCCATGAAACTCCGCCGAGTTCCCAGAGACTTCACAGGGGTCCCATCAGCTAGCCTGTCCAAGCTGGCTGCCCACACAGGGGCCTCCTGCTGGCAGGGACTCCTCAAAGTCCACGTCTTCCCTGGCCAGGCTCCCCTTCTAACACAAACCCTCCTGAACAGGGGTTTGGCAAAGCAAGGGGTAGACTGTGAATGCTATGATTCCCCATCAGGGCCCCCCAGGCTTGAAGGATGAGCTCCCCCCGCCCACCATGCTGGGAGAGCTCCTGGCTGACAGCCACCAGCCAGCCCTCTGCTGGCCATTCATGGGAAGCTGCCCTCTCCTGAAGGGAGTAGTCTTGCCCACATCCTGCCTGTTCCCAGGAGAGAAACATCAGACATCCCATCAGGGCAGTGCACGAAAGCCACTCCCGCAGCGCTGGAGCTCCCCTGGGGTAGACTGGAGCCTTTCTAAGGCTACATCTCAGCCTGCTGACACCCCTGCCAACCCTGGTCACTTCCCTCCCTCCCCACATAAACTCGCTGCATGTTAAAAAGCGAGATACACAGATAAACAGTTTGTGATCATGGCTGCCCTGTGCCCAAGACTTGCCAGGGGCTCCCTCTTGCCCCCCAAACTCAGCAGTATCCTAGCTATTGGCCACCTTGGCTGCCTGAGGGGCTTCAGGTCATCCTGGACATGTCCTGCCAGGCTCAACTGGTGATGTGGAGTGGTAGAAAGGATGTCTGGAGAGAAGGGCATGGTGGCATGAAGCTACAGTTAGCGGGACGGATGGCTGTGGGAGGCATGCTAGTTCCTGGCCAGGCCTCTTCGCATGAGTCTGAGATGGCCTAAAGGGGAACTGCAGGCAGATGGAAGCTCTTCGGGGCAAGAGCAAGGCATGTGTGAGAAGGAGGGGCCCTCTCCACACTGTACACAGAGAAGGGCACAGCTCCTGACCCGGCAGCGAGAGAGCAGGCAGCTTGAGAGGCCAGGCTCAGCCAGGGCCCGACAGCGGCTTTGGCCCCAGCAGGGTGACCACCATCATGTCCTCAAATGGCAGTGCAGGCCAGACATGAAAAAGCAGGCATGAGCCAGGCAGCCCGGGCACTCCACTGACATGCTCCAGAGCAGGACACTGGGAAGTGCAGGCTCCAGCGAAAAGGAGGGTAGCTACCGTGTCCTGCGGATGAGGACAAGTGGATACAGAGGCCAGAAGCACAACTCTCTGCTTGTTGGTCTGACTGACACGCAGGCTTCAGTGACCTGTCACCACCTGCCTTCCCCGTAAAGTCTGCTGACGGCCTCTCAGGCACCAGCTACTCACCAAACTGCCCTCCTCATTGCCCCAGCACGAGCCCAGTGGCCATACCCTCATTCTTTGCACCCGAAACCCTCTTGCTCACCCACATCTCTACTTTTAATCTTTGCATTTAGCTCAGGCGCCCTCCTTCATCAAACCTGTCAAATTGCTCCAGGGGCGGCCCTCTCTGCTCTGTTGCCCCCTCCCTGGCTCTTGTCCTGGGACTCCTGCAAATTTTAGTTGTAGCCCAAGACTCCAGGCTCAGCTGAGAAGCAGCCAGACCTGTGGAAAGGCCTCTTCCCTCCTGCTCCAAGCATGACAGGGAAAGTTGGGATTTGTAGCTGACCATGAGTTCAGATCCTGTCTTTTCCACTCATTGGTGACAAACTCCCTGAGCCTCGCTTTCCTTGTCTGCAACATGTAGGCACCGGGGTGCCAATCAGGTCACTCGGGAAAAGCAAACACAGTGAGTATGAGGAGGGGGCAGGGAAGCTGTTGAGCTGAGTGTTCCAGGACAGGAGTGGCCCGACTTTTTAGGTTCTTTCCCCAAACTGATCCTGGGAGGCAGGGGCTTACTGGATATGCGTGCCGAGCCAAGACATGGCTGCTGGCTGGCCTGGCTCACCACTGACCCTCTCTCCTCAAGCTGACCTGCTAGAGGTGGAAATGTAGCCTCTGAAGGACCCCAAATCTGCTGCCAAAAAGGCCAAATGAGTTCTGCCCTAGAGGTCTGGATGTGGGGTGGAGATGCCCAGCCCACCTCTCCCCTCCGTGGTTAGGATCTGAGCTAAACTTGGCACCTGCTGAGCAGCTCCCTCAGTCCTGCAGAGGACACTGCCATACAGGCCAGGCTGGGAGGCACCCATTGGCACCCCACTTCTCTTGGCATGGACAGGGACCCTCTGAGCCCAAAGTGGGGAGCAGGCCACTGTGAGGCCTGACTGCTGGCTCCCCATCCAGTTTCTTCCATTTTCTTCCTACAAACTAACCACATCCACCATCTGGCAACCTGGGGAGATGAAGGTCAAATTTTGCACACGTGAAACATTTCCGCCTGAATAAACAAGTTCCTTTTTTTTCTCTTGGTCCTCTGTCATTCCCGGAATCCATCCAGCTGTTCACCGCCTGGGTACCTCCTGGCCCTAGATGTCCTCTGAAGCAGGAACCAGCACACACCTGGGCTGTGGGGGCAGGGGGAGTGGAAGAGGAGGGACTCACTTCTATGGACTGGGAGGGAGGGAGGAACAGGTGGCAGCCCACCCCAGCCTGGCCCCGCCCTCAGCTGCTCCCCCTGGGCTCCTGGAGGCAGAGGCTTGTCCAAATGTGAGGACGGACACAGACACAGACACACACACACATCCTCTGCCTCCCACTGTAGGGCTGCTCCTGGAAAATGTGTCCCCTCCCTGGACGGTGTCTCAGCCCTCTCCTCTTCCTTCCCTACTCCCTGCTCCACCTCCTCCGACTCTTCCCTTCTTCACCACTCAAGAGGGCTGGCCCCTGGGTAAAGAGACCAATTTACCTTTGCTCTCATCTACCATGTTTCCTGGGCCTGCAGACAGGCTGGTTCCCACAGAAATTGTGACTGCTCAGATTCCATGGGGTGGTGATTACAGAAAACAAACTCCCATTTAAGGACCTGTTCAGGGGGCCGAGCTGAAGGCAGCAACGGCACGGGGGCCTCCCACCTGTTTTCCTTGACACTCAAGAGTGCCCCAGGCCTGGCTGTGTGCAGTCACCTGCTGAAAGCCCCCTGTGTTAAGACTAAGGTGGCTTCAGAAGTCCAGGGAGCCTGTAGGAATGAGGCAGTGACTGTTGGAGGGGATTGTTTATCTTGTGTCTTGCTAAGGTCACATCTAACAGTGATCCTGCAAAGCACCCAACGAACTACTCTTTCCAAAAACTGACAGCATTCCCAGCCCCCTGAGCTCTGCACCCACCTTTAGAGACCACGGAACCCAGGGTGTGACCCCCCAGGTGCCCTGGCACCCCACGACCACCTAAGCAACCTACGTCAGGTCTGTAGTCCCAGCGTCCTCCCTGCAGAAATGGGAATGGGAACCTGGTAATTCGATGGGAAAGAAAAATGCACAGGACACTTCCTTCATGAACGAACTAGAGCTGCCCAAGGAGAAAAAGCAAAGATGAATAATAAAAAATGCTGTCATTCCCTGCTCTTCTGTGGGACAGAAAAATGTCATCCTCAGAGCCTCTGGTGTCTCCCCAAAAAAAAGAGCAAATCCCCATCCCCACCTCCAGATCCTCTAACCACCCAAAGCCTGTTTGAATCATTCCATTCTAAGAAGCTGGTATTTGCACATGACCTTACCCATGAGCATTTTGGGTCTTTAAGGACAAGGCTGAGGGAGCCCCTGTTCAGGAGCCCTGAGAGCCACAACTGGTGCCCTCCAGGAAGGTGCTGGCTGGCACCAAAAAGTGGGAGTAGGTGCTGTGCCACACCTTGGTGACCAGTCCATCCCATGCTGCAGCCTCCAGCCAGCCTGGGCCCCTGAGTCCACAGTGCAGACCCCGTGGCCTGCTGTGGGCACACACCAAAGGGACCAAGCCTCATTCTGGTCTTTGTGGTCAGCTGTTCTCTAAGTTTATTAAACTCCTCCGAGCTCTCAGGCAGAGCTCAGCTGTGATGCAACAGATTCCCACCAGACACCAGTGAATACACCCTGAAGTAGGCCACAGGGTCAAGAGAGAGTCTGCACTTCTGCATCCAAAGCAACCAATAACCAAATGCTTCTGCAGCCAGACCAGGGAGCGTGAGGGGAACACGTAGGGCCACAGCAGAAGCCCTGGTCAGAGCCTCAGCTGCACTGCTGGTTCATGTGGCGTTGGGAAGTGCTCTATCTGAATATGGGATAAGCACGCTTGCTCTGGAAGGCCGCTTCTAAGCTCATGTGAGCTCTGGTGTGGCCTTCCCGCCTATGCTATCCTTTGTTCTATCTAACATCTGGGCACACTGAGGCTATAGGGGCTGGCACAACTGTGGCCACCTCCAGAGGCAGCTTCGTGCTTGGTCCCTGGGGAAGGAATGCCTGTCTTTGCAAGTTTAAGCTTGAATTGTGGATTTCTGTTCAGACTTCAAGATCTTGGTGGGGTCAAATTAGCTCTACCAAGGTGCCTGAAGCAGCCCACCCTAAAACTGTTCTGTCTTCATGGTGGTATACCAAAAAAGGATGAACCTCCCAGAGCTCCGGGGCAAAATACAGCTGACAAATGCACCAACCGGAGGCGCTGTTGGCCAGGGCACACAACTGATAATGGCCTGGCTGTGCGGAGGCCTCACCCCTTTGGCCCGGACAGTACAATGTGCTTTTCTCGGCATACTCTGGGCGGGGTGCCTCACTCCTCCTGAGTTATGAGTGCTGAGAGTTTGGGCGTTCTGCTCGAAACCTCAGCTCCAGTCAACTGGTAGACAGAATTATACCCACTCTGACCTGCTGAAGAAGCCGCAGAAGTAAATTTTGCCTTGGGTCAGGGCCCCTCCTGGAATCTCAGAACTCTGTTGAAAGCTGCGGAGGCAGGGGTAATAGATCACCACCACCTGCCTCTGTTTACAACTGGGTGATGTCTTTTATGACTGCCTCTCTCTATCCTGAATATTTGTTTTATTGCCCCTGTAGGGAGATTTTTCCATTTGGTAAAAATCATCAGATGGTTTCAGTCATGTTAACAACTGCTCATTAAATGCAGAGGAGTAAACAGAGAAATAAAGGTTTGTTTCTTCCCTATTTTTTTCTTTCTTTGTAATTTATAGAGGATATTCATGGGATGGGCACTGGGAGGTGAAGTGTACTCAGATGCTGCTCTCCTCAGCTCCTGCCTGGGTGGGCTTTCCCTAGGAAACCCTCCCTGCCTTTCAGAGAGGGCCATTCCTTCAGCAGAGAAAGGTGAAGGTTTTGATCTATTTCAAGGCTAAAGCTTGCTGAGTGATCTTCAGGTTTTGAGCTTTTGGTACTTGCTTTTTTTTCCCTGTGGTCTAGGAAGCAGGAGGCATATATTTATGTTCCTTATGGAAAATATCACTCAGGACTAAAGCAGCTGGAGAGGGCTGGTGTAGAGTGAGTACAGGTGAGAGCCAGATGGATGGGTGGATGAATAATTGGCTGGATAGATGGATGGAAAGATGGATAGATGGATGGATGGGTAGATGGATGGATGGGTGGATGGATGGATGGATGATGTAAGATGGATGGAGTGATGGATGGGTGGATGGATGAGCAGTTGGATAATCGGCTGGATAGACGAAGGGGTACGTGGATGAATTCATGCATGGAAGAATGAATGGATGGATGGATGGGCTGGTATTGGATAAATATATGGATGGATGATTGGGTATTTCAGTGGGTGAATAGATGAATGGAAAGATGGATAGATGGATGGATGGATGGGTGGATGGACGGATGATGTACGATAGATAGAGTGATGGATGGGTGGATGGATAAGCAAATAGATAATTGGCTAGATAGATGAAGGGGTGCATGAACGAATACATGCATGGAAGAATGAATGGATGGATGGATGGGTAGATGGTGTTGGATGGATATATGAATGGATGATTGGGTGTTTCGGTGGGTGAGTAGATGTATGGATTAATATATGGTTATGTGGATGGATAGATGGATGGGTAGATGGTATTGGATGGATGGATGGATGACTAGGTGACTCAGTGGGTGAGGAGATGAATGGATTAATGTATGGATAGGTAGCGGATAAATGGATGGATACCTCAGAGGTATCCCCATCTGAGTCCATCTCCCACTTATATCCCCTAGGTCAGGCTGCTGGTGAAGCCTGCATTTGCACTCAGCCTTGAAAGCCTCTCTCAGCAGCCTCTGAGTACAGTCCAGTCCAGAGTATCTGTACAGTAAGACTCCAGACACCCAGACACAGGGATCTAGGGTGAAGAGAGAAGTACAAATCCTTCTTCCACACAAGGAGAGCCATCGAAGCTAGAATCCTGGCTTCTCTAATTGGAAGGGATCACCTGTGCAGGCAGCAGACCCAGCTCCTCCTTCACAACCCACAGCAGCTCTTCAGCTCTTCCCTTTTCTGCAGAATCCCACCAGCCTAGGATATTGCTCACCTGGCCCTCTTTCCTGGAAAATTTTTCCCCTCCTTCCCCATACACAGCTCACCCACCAGAAAGAAATGGAAAGAGTGTCAGTAGCTGGGTGTCATACATCCTTTGGTGATGTTGGGGATATGGGACCTGGCTGCCTTTGCCTCAGGCATGGCAAGGACTATTTCTGGAAGTGCAGGGTTGGGGCAGGTGCTTATCCCAGAAAGGAGAACAAGAAAAGATCATTGCTACATTGCTTTATGGGCCACTTTCCAGCATCTCTGTGTTAATAAAACTCAAGAAATCCTCTAAGTGAAAAAAATAAGTGATTCCATAACTTGCCTTCCCAGCCCCACATGTTCCGAAGGGCCAGGCAGAAGCCCACGAGGCAGGGGGCTATGGCCATGTGACGAGCACAGACCCAGCAAATACAAATGCAGGATGCTCAGTTAAACCTGAGTCTCAGATGAACACTGACAATTCTTTTTAATAAGTACACCCCATGCCCCACACCCCATGCAATGTTTGGGACACACTGATACAAAAAAAAAAGAAAACTCGCTTATCTGAAATTCAAACATAACTGGGTGTCCTGTGTGTTATGGGGCAAACCAGCTCTTTCTCCTTCACCAGGAGCAGCCCTACTTCAAGGTAAACTTGAACTCCAGCCCTGCCAAATAGTAGTTATATGATCTCTGTCCCTTAGTCCAGGGAATGGCCTTGCCATTGACCCACCTCAGCAGCTAGACGTAAGGAGAAAGGTGACAGAAGGCACCTAGCACAGGGTGGCTCCAGTGTCAGTGCTGTTCACACTCTCAGCGTGCACACTCTGGGGTTTCTGACAGATAGGGACAGATAGTATACTGGTATACTCCAGTATTAGAACCTTCATTGGAGCCCCAGCTGCTGAGTCCAGTCTGCCCAGAGGTAGGGGGAATAGGAGAAAGGGGTGGGGCTAGGAAAGGGAGGCAGAAGGAACCCAGGCCTGATTGTGGTGATAGAGTGCAAGAAGGGCTCACTTGGTTCTTGGGGACTGGTGTGGGGACTGGGGGCACAGATCTGAACCCTTGCGGCCTTGGGTCTGATTTGTCCTAGAACATGAACCCTGTAGTCCCACGGTCCCAGGGAATGTCCCAGAAAATATCAACTATACTATTGTGAAATATATATTTGGTCTTTGTCCTGGCATGCAACTGCTAAAATCTTGGGTTTATTTGACTAATGGCTGGCAGCCCCTGGGTAGCTTGGGATGGGGCTGATCACCAGAAAGACCAAGCAGGATTAGAAGGCAGGAACTTACAGCTCCACCCCATCAGTCTCTAAGAAAGGAAACAGGGCTGAAGGCTAAGTGGATTACCAATGGTCAATGATGTAGTCAATCAGGCCTATGTAATGAAGCTTCTATACAAACATAACAGGGCTCAGAGGACTTCAGAACAGTGGAGGTTCCTGGTGGATGGTGCCCGGAGAGAGCATGGAGGCTTCATGTCCCCTTCCCCCTCACCTTACCTTATGCATCTCTTCCTCTGTAGCCTTCTTAATACCCTTTTTAATAAACCAGTAAATGTAAGTGCTTCTCTGAGTTCTGTGAGCTGTGGTAGCAAATTAATCAAACCCAAGGACGGGGTCATAGAAACACTAATTTGTGGTCATTTGGTCAAAAGCATGGGGAAAACAACCCAGGGCTTGCAACTGGTATCCAAAGTAGGGGCAGCCTGTGGAACTGAGGCCTCAACCTGTGGGGTCTGAGCCTACTTCTAGGTAGATAGTCTCAGAGCTGAATTGAATTAGAGGATAGCCAGCTGCTGTCTGTAGCTGAAGGACTGCTAGCTTTGTAAGTAGGGAAACCCCCTACACACATGTGAGATTACAGAAGTATTTTGTGTTGTGAGAGTAAGGAGAAACTGAGTTTGTTATTCTTATATTCTCAGATCCCTCTGCCTCAGCAGTGTCCAACAACTGAGTCTTTGGACAGGGCCTGCTCAGACAGAAGTTGTGGCCTGCTAGACAGTCACATTCCCTGATGGTGAGCCTTGCCTGCCTGTACATGTGCCCAGAGCCAGTGGGGACCCAGGGGTCCCTCCCTCTAGGGCAGCCTGGGGTTGTTTGCAACCGGCTCTTGGGGCCAGTGGGCATCTAGTTAAGAAAACATGGCCAGCTGGTCAAATGTCAAGTCCTGGTCCTGGGTACAGGATTCCAAGAGGCTCCCTGGACGACTGCTACGGTAGTGATTTATGTCCCCAAGCATGATTCCAGGGCCTGGCTGATGTTCCAGGATCCAGAGACACTGGACCCAGAGAAATACACCCTTGCTCCTGCCTGGCTCTGCCGTGTTGGCCAAGACCCTCAACTCTTGAGCCTTGGGTGCCATGTCTTCAAAGCTGAGACAGACGGGCTTATTCTGCAAGCTTGGTCTTTGAAAGTACCAAATGTGACAAATTCAAAGACGACAAGCTAAAGTCCTTTGTAAGTACATGGTTCAGTATCTTCCTAAGGGCCTTCTCTGGGCCAAGGGATTTTACACTGACTAAATCCACCATGCCAGCTAGTGTACCCGCTACACAGATGACAGCAGCAAGGTGCTGAACATTTGTCTTTCTCACCAGGCTTCCTGGTTCCTGGAATAGGTCACCTGCTCCTGAACCCCAGAGCCAGGTGCCAAAGGGGTGAAGGCAGACGTGGATGGCTGGGAGGGGTGATGCCTTCTCCCATGGGCCCCTCCAGGACTGCATGGGAGCTGGGAGAGGAGCACTCCTGGAGGGTTGGCAGGGCCAAGGATGTTCAGGGATCTCAGGGCCCCACAGTCTTCCTACGACCTAAGTGTTCCCCTGCCAGTGTTCCCCAGCCTCACCTGACAGGCGAGTGAGGAAGACGTCCTGCCTCCGTTGTATGATTTTATGTTTCAGCACTTTGGGGCCAAATGTTTATTTCAAAAGGGGGATTGGGGTGGGAGGGTGTCAATACAAAAAAAATATTCTTCATGTAGACAGGGTTTTCCAATTTCAGATCTATTTGTATTACTGTCAACATTTTTGCTATGTCTCCAGCCACCAAGACTAGTACATGTATGTTAGTTTCAATTGACTTACTTTTTAAAACTTGAACCATATATTCTGAGCAATATCTGAAATATCTGCCTTTACAGTGCTAGTTATATTTTTTATTACTTTAAAAACTAAATACATAAATCTATATTTTATAAAAATAATGCCCTCAGAGTACCACCTGAAGTCATCTTGTCAATTACACAGTGTACAACACTGATTTCGTGTAAATCTTCAATCCGTGCTGGGGATCCTCCTGCAGGTCTAGCCATTGGGCCCTGAAGGAGTGAACAGCCTAGGCCTGGCAGAGGGGAGTGGGCAGATGCTGCCCAGGGGTCTAGAGACCATAGCACACATGCCAGTCCAAGAGATGCCTGGCCTTTTAACTCAGCAGCCAAACCCATGCCTCCCACCTTGAACTGTGCTTAGCAAGGCTTCGCCGCCGTGCCTTGCATTCCCTAGCAGAGCTGCAGAGAGTCTGAAGACTTCAGGGAGAAGGTGGGTTATTGTGGGGCTCTGTGGGGAGTAGGAGTCCCCAGGCAGAGAAAGAAAGGTGGAGCCTTTTGAGTATTAGCATAAGCAAAGGACACAGGGAAAAGGGTGGAGAGCTTCGCCATGGGAATTTGGGCGGTGCCCTGTGGCCGAGCTGGAGCTGGAGCCCTGTTAAAATGGCCTGCTCTGCATGTCTGTGGTTGGTGTGGAGGCCACCAGAGTGTACAGGGTTTTAAATTTCAATCGCCAATTGTAAAATTCTGAGGCTTGTACCTAAAATATGGATCCTTGGCCACCCTATTTAAAATCCTAAATCCCACCCCTCTTTCCTCTGCTCCATCTTCCCCTACCATTTAATGACTTTCTAAGAATTTGTGCGTAATTACCTATGCTTAGCGCCGTGTGCCTCTAAACGTTTAGTGGGATTTCCAAAGTACTTCAAACACGTGGCCCAGGTCTAGCGCATAGTGGGTGCTTAGTAAGTATTTAATGAATGACTAGCATTTAATGAATGACTAGTTAGTGCCACACTAGCTTGTTCCGGGGCCGCGGGGCGCCCGCGGGAGGGGCGGCGGCCAGGCCTGAAGCCCTGGTTCACCCTCGACTCAGTTTTTTTCAGGCTTCTGGGACAGATCTTAGGTCCAGCTGCCTACCTGATTTTGGGGAAAAAGAAAAAGAAGAAGCAGCAGCGAGAGGCAGTAGCGTTTGCTTTGGCAGATTTAAGGGCGAGCGAGGCTGCGCGCTGCTCCGGCGGGGTTGGGTCTCGGATCTCCAGGGCCCTCCTCCCCCCTCGCCCTCCTGGGTATGATCTGCTGCGCGAGGATGGGGCAAGCCCGAGCTCCGGGAGCGGGGAGGGGGGCGCTGCCACCAGAGGGCGCCCAGTCCCAGCGCTGCGGCTAGTGCGCCGCAGGGCTCACCCGCCTAGCCCAGCAAAGGCCAGCGGACGCCCGACGGCCGCCTTCTTCACTGGACCTCACTGCCTTCAGTTCTTTAAGGGCAGGGACCAAGTCACTGGGGCTCCCGGATCCAAGCTCTGTGCCCAGAGTGGGTGGGTGGATGGATGCATGGATGGCTGGCTGGATGGATGGATGGGATGGATGGATGGATGAGTGCTGGCCCACAGCCATCTAACGGCCAGCCAATGTGGTTTTGAAAAAAAAAAAACGAAAAACGTAGAAGACGCCCATTCCCACCACCAGAGTTCCAGAGCCCTCGCGGCCTCCTGCTGACCGCCCCTGCCTAATAGATCCGATGACCCCAGGCCTGGCCACTCCCCGACGGCGAGGACTCCCCAGGGCATAAACGTCTCCCCAGGGCAGACCCCCAGATGGACCCTGCGACTGATTCCACTCCGCTGGAGGATGTGCGGGGAAGGACACGGAGAGGTGGCCAGGGCCGCCCACGGTCACAAAGCGAGGCACAGAGGGGCGCTGTCTTCACCCCCGCGCCTCCTGGGTGCCGGCCCGCACCCTCCTTTCGCTGCTGGACTGGGGCCATCTGGGATGTCCGGGGGTCGTCTGGAGGGCTGAGCGCCGCCAACAAACGGCTCCGTGGGAAGAGTTTTCAGGACCCAAAAGGCAGACGCCAGGAACACTGTCCTAGGAGGCGGAGGTCGGGGCGGGGGAGTTTTTGTCTCAGCAATTTGGGTCGCGATGAACTTTTCTTGGGTCAGGCAGGAAATACTTAGGTTTAAAAGACTTATTCTCAGCTTCCATTTATTGACCATTTATTGAGTACTGTCGGCTTGTCAGACACGATGCAGAGGGCTTCCAGGCCTGGGGCCGGTCTCATTGAATCCCCCAGTCCCACTCCGCGGGTTGGGCCTGTGACGAGCCCATTTCACAGTTGAGAGGACAGAGGAACAAAGGCTACATTCGCATTTACTGAGGGCTGCTGGTGCATTCTGCTTTGTCTGTACAGGCGAGGAAACTGAGGATAGGCTGGTGGCGCCGTGGGCGTGGAGTCCGAGCCACGCTGACTGCAAAGACCGGTCTCCTTTCCTTGGACTGAGCTCTGCCTCGAGCCGGGCGGGGGGCGAGCCTGAGCCCCCACGCACAGAAAGCAGGAACCCCTCGGCTGCCTTGGGCCGCCACCGCGAGCAGCAGGCCCTCCGCCCCAGGATCAACTTGTTTGCTTTTCATTGTCTCTTATTCAGTTCCCGCCATTGAAAGGCCTGGTCCCGCAGCTTTCCACCCGTGCCTCACTTTCTGCTTAAGGGCCTCAGTCTCTCCAGCGAGGCCCTGTCACAGGGACAATAAGCGGCCCTCCAGCCGGCGTCACCCGGGCCCGCGGTGCAGGGTCCACTCACTGCAGACCTGGCCCGCGGTCAGGGTCCCAGCGGAGCCGGAGAAGGTCAAAGGCCGGAGCGCACTGAGGCCCCGAAGCACAGAGGGCGCGGAGGAAGGGCGGGGGGCGCCGCTGAGGGGGACGCGCTTCAGATACCCTGGCCCACACCAGGACTCCGCTCCAGGCCCGCCCCTCTTCGTGCGCAGCGCCCCGCCCCGCCTGCTCTAAAGCGCCGGGCGAGCGCCTCCCGCCGCCGCACTTTCACTCTCCATCAGCCGCAGCACCCGCTCCGCGTCCGGCCCGCGTCTCGCGCTCTTCTGTCTGCCCGCCAGCGCCATGAACGCCAAGGTCTTGGTCGTGCTGGCCCTCGTGCTGACCGCGCTCTGCCTCAGCGACGGTGAGTGCGCTCGGCTGGGAGGCCCTAGAAAGGCTCTGGGCTCCGGCTCCCGTTCCCGCCCCGCGCGGGGCCGCGGCTCCTCTGCCTGTGCCGGCAGTTTGCGTTGCCCAACACAGTGGGGGTAGAGGAAGTCCGCCTCGCGGGGCGCTCCGGCACGGTGTCGCCTCCAAAGCCCCACTTTTGCGCCGAGGTTTTGTGACCCGCAGAGAGCGACCGCCCGACCTCAAGCGGGCTGCAGAGGAGGTCAGGCGAGACAACTAGTCAGGAACGCCCCGAGGGAGCGTTCGAGGCCGGCGCGGGAAGGCGAGGGGGTGGGGAGCCGCGGATCCCAAACGCCTGCTCCACCACCCACCAGCCAGTGTCTTCCTGCGCGGGGCACCGTTTCCAGCGGCGCATGGGCTCCGAGGTCCTGCTGCGCACAGTGCTGGAGGTCCGGCGGTGCATGGCGAGTGAGCGCTTTGCAAAGTTCATCTCACGCCGCGACCTGAATATGTGAGGTCCGATGCAGCCGCGCGGCCTCTGCTCCCCGCGAAGCCGATCCTCTCCCCGCACTCTTGTGGGACTCTGGGCCAGGCGCAGGCGGGCGGGCGGGCGGCGCTGCGCAGCTGTCCGGCTTGTGCCACTTGCCAGGCCGCGCTTCTGCACAGCTCTGCGGTCCGCAGCGACGCGGACCTGGGCGCGCGTCCAGCCGCTGCGTCCCTGCCTCTTCTCGGATTCTCCTGGGGGAGGCCCAGGGGCCCTCTGGGCCTCGCACGCCCCCTCCTCAGCTCCCCAAACACACCTGCAGACTGGCACTTTTGTCACCAGCCGACCGAGCGCTTTGCCCCGGAATGAGAGCTTCAGCAACTTCTATCTCCAAGGCCCTGGGCCACTGGGAACCGTGGTTTCCCGTTTCACTGGGAGAGGGCTTTTCTTCTTTTCTTTGGCTGAAGAGAAACTCGCTGCGCTGTCACAGGACACCGCTGTAAACCAAAATAAACTTGCCTCTTAACACAGAAAACAAAACCCTGTGGCTCAGGTCGCTGCGCGTTTTTGGCTGTGAAGTTTCCTGCAAAGAGTTGAAGAACACCCTGAGTGCTCTTGCAGCCGCGAGCTGTGCGGGACCAGCGCGCCCAGATCCCTCCGCTGGGTTCCTGCAGACGCGGCTCCGGCGTCCCCCGCGGCCGTGGACTGCGCGCTAGTGCGAGTAGGGCCCGCACAGCTGAGCCGGGTAGGTGAGGCTGGGCCTCCCGGGTTCGTGACGGACTGGCTGAGAGGTGTTAAGGACAGATTGAAGGCAATTGGGAATGTTTGTCGTTTTCGAAAAGTCCCTGAGTCAGTGTCTCCTCACTGAGCCCCCCAAGTCATGGGACATGTTTCTACTTTTGATTGCTGGATATTCTTCTGTTCCTATAAGGGGTCTGGTTTGGGCGATTATTGACCGAGCGGTGGAGTAAGGATGGAGGTGTCACAGTGTACCACTCTGGGAAATGGTGCTGCCCCCTCTCCTAGAGGGCTGGAGAGAGGATTAGAATGAGGGAAACTGGTCCTTGAGTTATGGTTGCAGCTGACCTGGGGAAAGCACAGAGACGTGGGGTGCATCGAGACTCCTCCTGGCCTGGGAAGGGTGGCGTGGCTCTCAGAGTTGCCCCACTGGCAGCCAAGCAACCAGGGCAGGAGCCTGGGCTCCAGGCAGGTCTGCTTCTCCTTGAACACATCGCCAGAATGCATTTTTTTTTTCTCACCTCGAAGTGCCTATGTGCTCTCTGGCCCCACACTTAGTCCCCAAGCTGCACTACAGAGAGAGCTCGGCCAGGGGTCCTGCCCTTCCCTCATTGGCTGACCTCCATCAGACAACTGGGTCCTGGGCTTCCCGGCGTTAAACTCAGGGTGAGTCCCCTTCCCAAGCCTGCTTGGAGGGGCCAGCTGGGTTCCTGTCTCTGCATTAGACTTTGTGAAAACTCCTGGAGTAGAGCTCACCGGGTCCCAAATCCCGGGTACCATCAAAGCCAGTCAAGACTCTTCCCCGTACACGGAGTTACATTCAGATCGTTGGGAAAGTTAGTCTTACTGACAAAAGGCTGGAGGAAAGAGCAGGAGAGGTGCTCACGAAGCCCTCTTGTCTTGGTAAGCACACCTGGGGCCTCTGTCACTTTAAAAAGACCTGTTGAAATTCGTTGCTTGACAGCCTGGCCTTAGGTTCTGGGAGTAGAAATAAGAATTGCTTTTGAAGGAAATGGATAATCCCAGGGGGTGGAGGGGGAGAGGAGTGAGGGCCTGTGTGTTGAGCTCCTAATAGGCTTTGATTTCTGGCCTGGTCACCACTGCTTGGTTAGGGGGCCAAAGGAGCTTCTCTCTTCTGGGCACTGGAGAGTCATAGCCCCACCCGCCCCAGCGGGGGTGGCTGCAGCACTTGCACTCGGCAGCATACCTTCCAGCTCACCGTAGCTCAGGGTGGGGGCTTGTGCTTCACTACCCGGCTCCTGTTCTCCTGCTCCACCACCAACCCACCCCCTCCTTCAGCTCAGAAGGGCCCAAAAGAAATCCAGGGAAACCTGGAGGCACAACACTCAGAGGAGAGTTTAGCTTCGGGGCCCGGCCCTGGGATAGCTTTCCCAGGTGATCTGGTTACAGTGCAGTGGTGACTTCCCCTGCAGGGTCCCAGGGCAGCTGCAGGAAGCTGGCCCCAGAGGTGCCTTTCTGGAGTTAGATCAGGTATAAATGTGAAGGCTGCTCTGGGTCTCTCCTGTACCATGAGTCACCAGCACCCTGATGCCCCCCTTTCTCCTGGTTTTCAGGGAGTTGGATTTGGCCCTGGGGACAAGGAGATGGTGCTTTTGATCCAACTTTGTGGCTAAATACACACTACTGTTCCTAGGCCACATCATCCCTCAATTGATTGCAGCCTATAGAAAAAAAACAAAATGTGCCCCTCACTCAAGATTTCCTCCTACTTCTCCAGCGTTCTTTGCCAAAAGTTCAGAACTTCAGAATCACAGAGACCTCTTAGAACTCTGTAAACAGCAAACTTCAAAAAAAAAAAGTCTCTGGACTAAATGTTCTCAGACCTACATTGACTCTCTGATGAAAGGATCCACAAATTCAAATAATTTGGGGTATTAAATGGGGCTTGGATAAAATCTGCAAGGGAAAAAAAACTAAAAAACAAAAAGCACACACAAATTCCAGCCCTCCAGGGCTTGCAATTCTAGATTTGAAGGGTGAGTGGTGGGTTCTGCAGGAGCCCCTTGCAAATTTACACTAATGAGTGTCAATTATGGCATTTTGTAAATTGGTGATTTTGCAAAGATCTTAATAAAATTCCTGAGGCTACAGCATCCCTGCCCAGGCAATGAAAACCACATTTGATTCCAGCTCCACTAATCTCCAAGCCTTGGGGGAAGTGCTGGGCAGAAGACGGTGGGCCCTCGGCCTGCTCTCAGGGGACTCGCAGGTAGGGAGCCAGCCAGGATTCTTTTGTGCTTTCCAGGGCTTAAGGTGAATGTGAAGGGGGGGGGGGAGGGCAGCATTCCTCAACGCTACTGTGCTTCCTGGCTAAGAGGCCAGTGCCAGAGGAGTGAGGCTAGGGAGCCTGGAGTCTCTTGGTCCCCCTTCCTTTTCCCTGAGTAGAGAGATCTTTCTCAGTTGTCCCTTGAGGAATGTATTTGACAAAGAGTAACTGGGAATTTCAGTACCTTGGACCGAAACCATTATCTCCTATAATTGCTGTCAGGTGGCTTCTAATTTAATCTCCTTACCCTCTTAGGGTCCTGCTCTCCCCAGGCCTTTTGGTCTCCTTGCCTTGTAGAAGCTGAGCCTGAGCTCAGCCAGAACTCACTGTGCTGCCTGAGGAGATGGCCCTTCCCAGAATGCACCAGTCACCTGGAACTCACCCCAGTGATGCCGTCTCTTGATCCTTCATTGCTGTACCAACTGCTGCAGACCCAGACACACATGACCAAAGTCTGGCAGGGTAGTAAATTGCTTTGTTCTCCTTACCTGTTCTAGGGAAGCCCGTCAGCCTGAGCTACAGATGCCCATGCCGATTCTTTGAAAGCCATGTTGCCAGAGCCAATGTCAAGCATCTCAAAATTCTCAACACTCCAAACTGTGCCCTTCAGATTGTGTAAGTCTTGAATATCATCCCCTAGGGATATTGCATCTAATGAACATAGTAACATCTAACTCGATTCTTGTTAGTGGTGTAGAAGTGATGTAAGCCAAGGGTCCAACCTTGAATTTGGCATCATTAGTGGCAGCTATTCTTACCATAAGGACTTTTAGTATGGCCCCTGGCATGAATTTTAAAAGCTGCTCTTGACCTGGGCACCCTGCTGTGCCCATAGTAGTTCTCTCTTCTTTCTTCCGCACAGCACAGCTGGATGCCAGAGAAACTATGGCTTCACCAAGGTTTTGGCCGAAGCCTATTGCTAGCTAGCCCTTAGCTAGTAACAGTAATATCTATCTTCCCAGTTTCGGGAATCTGATGCTCTACATTAACTCACAAGACCCACGTTCAGTTTAAGTCCTCTTTAACCAATGAGTGAAACTTCAGCGTTTTCAGCCCACTTACCTGCGTTTTCTCAAGTACAACATATGAGGTTTTTGTGTTATTTGACATGAATGGCAGCCGCTAACATTTGATTTCATTCACCTGGGAAACAAGAAAGACCAAAATCACACATCCACAAGACAGATTTCAGCTGGGTACAGAAGACTGGAGAAGTGCAGGAAGAAAGCCATGTGCTAGAAAGCCGATAGCTTGGCCCTCTCATTCTAAGAGGTCCTGTGTTTGAACACAGGGAGGTGAGGGCTCAGGGAGTCTCCTGGAAAGGATTTCATTGCTCAAAAGTCCTAGTGCTAAAAATGGGGTGGGGACACAGAGTTGGAACCAAAGCTATAACTTCCCAAAGACTTTTCCACCCAAAACATAACTATTTTGTTTTAATTTTAAAAAACTGTTTTTAGTTTTGAGTTAAGCCTTTAGTGCCTTGAATGTGTTTGTTATTTACTGCATGTTTTACGGCACTGGAAGACTAATGTTAGTTTGCCTACAACATAAGACTCTCTCTTGTGAAGAGTATTTTAAAGATACTGATTTTAGCTAGCATGGACCTGCTTTACAGCTCCCATCATGCTGGTTTGCTGGCCTGGAAATGCACTTTGAAGGTGAAGATGCTAAACCCAATTCTCAGGTCTGAGCAGACACTAAATTGACAAGTGGCAGGGCCCACATTTGCACCCCAATGTGTGCTGCTCCAAGCCACACCCATGCAGGAGTGGGGAGCCGTGTGCACACCTCCTTCACGTAATGTACAGGCTGCTTGAAGACTCCCTGGGTGCCCCTGAGCCACTGTGCTGGGGCTTAGCTGTCCTCAGAGACCCTTAAGCGGCTGTGCAGGGGCGTTTTTGAGTTTTGTGAGATTACCTGGCACCTAGGGCATTGGGGCGAGGGATCCAGAAAGATGAATCCAGGCTCTCCCCAGGGAATTTTTGTGTAGGGATGCTTTTAAAAGTGTGGACTTTTAAAAAAACAAATGAGACCAAGAAACATTCAGTGAACTTGTAAAATCTTTCTAGAAACTATTTTCTGCTAAGCCACCTGCACTGCCCCGCCCATCCCTGGCTGCTCACCCTCTCCCTCAGATGGTAACTTCTGGCAGGCCTCCTCCCTCCAGGCTTCCTCACGCCCATCCTTAAGTCGGCCTCGTGTCAAGATGATATCGGTCAAAAGGACCCTTCCAAATAAACCTCTGCTCTGTTGCTCTCCATTCTCCCCTCCACAGGTGCCTAGAGCATCCTGTCCCCCTTCTTCAGTGTCCTCTGTGTACTCTGATGACCTCCCTTGCATATTTGCTCCTGCTTTTCCCTTCCCCTTCATTTACTCTCCAAGCTCCTACTTACCTTTCAAAGGCAGCTCAAATGCTGGCTTCCATGAATTCCCACTGCACTGCCCGGGAAAGGCTTCTGTTCACATTTCTATGTCTCTGCAATGGAACTTCCTGCGCTGCCAGCGCCGAGCTTTCCCCAGCACACCCGAGCACCTCTGGAGCCTGAGCATGCCAAGCGGAGCACAGGGCGCCAGTGAGGGCCCGGGATGGGTGTTGGGGCGGCAGACCCGCACGTTGCAGCCGCGCCTTCCTGCGGTGCAGCTGCACACTATCGCCGTTCTGTTTCCGCAGGGCACGGCTGAAGAACAACAACAGACAAGTGTGCATTGACCCGAAGCTAAAGTGGATTCAGGAGTACCTGGAGAAAGCTTTAAACAAGTAAGCACAACAGCCAAAAAGGACTTTCTGCTAGACCCACTTGAGGAAAGCTAAAACCTTGTGAGAGATGAAAGGGCAAGATGTGGGGGAGGGGCCCTGGTTCACGAGGACCGGGTGTGCGTGTGGGGTGGGCGCCTTGTTCTGGGATCGAGCCTGAGGTTTGCCAGCACTTAGACATTGCATTTATAGCATACGGTATGATATCGCAGCTTGTATTCATCCATGTCCCGCACCGGTGCACATTGGAGCTTTTATTATGGGGCTTTTCTAAGAAATTGTGTTACCAACAGCTTTTCCCAGCAGTCAGTTCCTTCATGATCATCACAATCATCATCATTCTCATTCTCATTTTTTAAATCAACGATTACTTCAAGATCTGTATTTGGCTTGTTTTGGAGCGTCTCCTCTGCTCCCCTGGGGAGTCTGGGCACAGTCAGGTGGCGTCTCAGCAGGGAGCTGGAGAAAGTGTCCTTCCTCCAGATGCTGGGGAGGCTCCGGCAGCGGTGCCCCTCCCAGGAGGAAGGCCTCTGTGGTACTCAGGGCTGGGCTCTGTCACCACCTTCACCTCCTCTTTCAACTTCAGCAATTGGCTTTGTGGGCTCCATGTAGAAGCCACTGTCACTGGGACTGTGCTCAGAGACCCCTCTCCCAGCCATTCCCACCCTCTCCCTACCTCCAAGAGCATGCTTAATCCCGCTTCTGCTTCTCATTTCTGTAGCCTGATCAGTGCGGCACCGGCCGGGAGGAGGGCGTAGCTGGGGCTCGTGCCCTGCATTCCTCTCTTCCCAGGGCCTATCCCTGCCAGCTTGGGCCCTCTGTGAGATCCGTTTTTGGCCTCCTCCAGCATGGAGCTGGCCCTCTCCTGGGGACATGTGATGGTCCCCCTGCTTACCCACAAAAGACAAGTCTCTGCAGAATGAAATGCAATTTTAAATCAGAGGGCTCGCTTTGAGCAATTTAGTTTTGTGATTGCCTCTAAAGCCTATGTATGCCAAGGAGGCACTACAAACTCTGAGGTTTCTGAAATCAGAAGTGAAAAAAATGAGTGAATAAACCAGCATCTTGCCACTACCCACTCCTGAAGCCACAGCAGGGTTTCAGGTTCCAATCAGAACTGTTGGCAAGATGACATTTCCATGCATAAATGTGATCCACAGATGGTCCTGGTGGTATTTGTAACTTTTTGCAAGGCATTTTTTTATATATATTTTTGTGCACTTTTTTTTTTACGTTTCTTTAGAAAACAAATGTATTTCAGAATATATTTATAGTCGAACAATTCATATATTTGAAGTGGAGCCATATGAATGTCAGTAGTTCACACTTCTCTATTATATCAAACTACTGGCAATTTGTAAAGAAATAAATATGATATATAAATGTGATTGCAGCTTTTCAATGTTAGCCACAGTGTATTTTTTCACTTGTACTAAAGTTGTATCAAATGTGACATTATATGCACTAGCAATAAAATGCTAATTGTTTCATGGTATAAACCTCCTACTGTATGTGGGAATTTATTTACCTGAAATAAAATTTATTAGTTGTTAGTGATGGAGCTCATAGATGTTTCTGGTTTATAGTTAAGCCTGCCTGCAGTCAGGTGCCTGAGACCCCTTCTCACAGTCCATGTGTGACCCAGTGTATGGGCTTTTCTCACGAGCAGATGAGATCTGCAGCTCAAGTTTTTGCATCATTTTTTTTTTCTAATCCAATTGAAATAGCAGTGCTGGTTTTCTGAAGAATAATATTTGACTCACTAATTCCTCTCCCCTCCCTCCTCCTCCTTGGTTCTCCTAACATCCCCATGTAATCCCCAGAGACTCAATCCTAGTAATATCAAGCTTTCACATTTTCCCATGTAAAAATCCCATGACTCCAGGCCATGGTTAATATCAAGCTTTCACAGGGACAGGTGGCCTCACCCCATAAATCATTAAATACCATTCAGCTTGAATCATTTTAATGTGACAGTCACAAGCCAGTTGCTCTAATAAAATTCTGCTAACCATCTCTCTCCCTTGCTCTCCAGAACAATCGCAGTCACTCCTGGGGGTGTTCACAGGCATCTAGAAAGGAGAAGGTGGGACCACTGACTTCTTTCTCTTCTTCTGAATGGCAGTCTGAACCTGGGGCCTTCTGCCTCCAAAATGTTATTCAATTTGAAATGCAGACATTTCTCAGAGAAAGCTGAGAGTTCAGTCCTGCATTGAGAAGGAGGAAAAATCTCATGAGAGCAGGGCAGGGAAGGGGAACAAAGACCATGATGGCCAGCCTGGCCCTGGGCATACCCTGTGATATGGATTCCTTGTCCCCAGTGGGAACCAGGCTCAGGTTGGCAGATTGGCTGTCACTGTAACCCACTCACAAAGGTGTTCTAGGAGCCCATTGAAAATTAGTTTGAATGGAAGGAAATGTCCAGTTTATCTTAATGAATTACTGATAACCAGTGCTTTGACCAGGGGCCTCCATGCCTGAGACTGAAGCCACAGTTTAACTGGTATATGGGCCAGTGTTAAATCTTATGCAGACTGAAACAAACTTTTGTTTATTTCCACATTATTAATGGTTCTACTAATTTTATCTAAGGGGGCGCAGAGAAGAAAAAGTGGGGAAAAAAGAAAAGATAGGAAAAAAGAAGCGACAGAAGAAGAGAAAGGCTGCCCAGAAAAGGAAAAACTAGTTATCTGCCACCTCGAGATGGACCACAATGCACTTGCTCTCGGCGCTTTGTATATTTGCTTGATCCTCCTCCAGGACAGACCCCCATGCAGACTGGGCAGGGGCTCAGACCTCCGTGGGGGAGCAGCACTCTGCCACCCCGCCAGCCACACCGGCTCCTGTATTCATGTGCTTTTTAAGGCCCTTATTGGTCTGCTAAGTTATGAAGAAAGTAGTTGTGCAGAGACTGGGGGCGGGGGTTTGTGATGCAGAGCCTGTGCACTCAGTACACTCCAGAATAGCCTGGGATCTCCAGGAATGCTCAGGTTGCTGAGCCCCCTAGCCCACCCTCTACTCCCTCTCTTAGAAGGCCTGCACTCACTGGGGAGCTCACCAGCTCCACACACTTGCAGTCTGCATTCCTGTGGAGACCAGGCTGTGGCCACCTGGCCAGCATTCAGGGCAATCTGCTAGCCCAGCAGAAGTGTCCTGGCCAGGAAGTAGGTGCACCACCTTTCTGTGGCCTTTGGGGCAGGTGGAAACTGACTTGCCCTTAGGGCCAGGCCCTAGCTTTTTCCAAATACCCATTGCCTTACCCTCCACCACTCTGCCACCTGAGAAGGGGCTTCTTCAGCTCCTCCTTCCTGGGTTGTGGGAGCGGCTTTACCCCCAAGCCTGAGTGGGTTTCTACAGATTGGGTGGGGTGAGCCGGACGGAATGCTGCATTCTCAGAGAGCAGATGTGGAAACACTTCTCAGGGAGCTCCTCTTTGGGCAATTCTCTTTAGAGTCTTTAAACGGGTCCCCCACGTGGAGGACAGATGTGCTACAGAACTTTGCAAGGGGCCTGAGTCCCTGGGGATTCCAGCCGTCCCCTCCTACCTCCTGCGTGATGGTGTGCGCTCCGCTGCAGGGCACAGCTGCCTCAGTCCTCACTCATGGGAAATACCTTAATTGCCTAAAGCAGATACCACTTAAGCTCTAGAACTTTCCTGCACCCTTCTCCCATGCCCATGTAGAAGTATGTGTGAGATTTTTTTCCAAGTTTGTCTAATCTGGACCAGGAAGATGGAAGAGCAAGGCCCCAATTTCAGTAGCTCTCTGAAAAAAGAATTGAATTTCTCAGCTCTTCTCCACCTCAGATAAACACCTGCCCACCCTGCGCTCCGATCCTGGGTCATAATTTTAATAAATGCATGCAGAAAGAGTAAGTGGTTGGAGGATGAAGCAAATGGAATTCAGGAGAAAACCCACCAAGACCCCTGCATGTCAGACACCCCCCATCCAGGAGCGCCGTGTCCCCTTGAGCTTTAATGAGCTCCCTGTGACCACAGCCATGCCTTCTCCTCCTTGGGGAGGCATCCCAGGACGCTGCAGCCAAAGACCTTTGTTTCCCGCTGCTATCCCTTTTATCTGGACAACTCTCCTGGCCCATGTTCTTCTCATCAGCACGGGGGGTCCCAGGCCTGAGCCCTGGGTACAGGGGTGCCCTAGTCTCCATGCCCTCCTCACTTCTTAAGGTGCGGGGCTCTCAGATGAGCTTCCTGGGGCTACCGCCCTTCCCGTGGGAGCCAGCAGTCACTCTCGTCCATGGGACTCTGACAGCAGCGCCCTGAGAGGGCCAATCTGTGGCCCCATGCTCACCTGCTTTCTTCAGTCTCCACATGCAACAGGGCTCCATGCCTGGGGAGGGGTGGCCAGTCTGTCCTGGTCAGCATGAAGAGCTGTTGGTCCTCTAGGAACAGAGGGCCCAGCTAGGGCTGCCTAAGGATACAAACTGCTTGCTGCACTGACAAGCAATGCCGCCTCCCACCCATCCCTCTCCTGGGGAGCAGGGTCTGCAGGGACTGAGAGCGGGCATTCTTGAGAACGTATGCAAGGTCCATCCTGTCTTGATGTCTTGATGTGATTGCATGGGCCCTGGGGCCTCACTGTGGCTTACAAGTGGCTTATGAAGCTCCTGGGAGCAGGTGGTACACCCACCACTGAAGACAGGGTCGCCATGGAAGAGCGAAGAGCCCGACGGGGATACCTGGTGGGTTGAAAGTTGGAAGTGCTTATGCCTGTCAGCACCAAATGAGAGGTGCACCATGGTCACTGCTGGGTCCAGCATGCGTTCCTCCTGGGAGGTCCTGGCAGCCTGTGCACCCACCCCTGTGACTCCTCCAGCAGCCCCACCTGGGGCCACCTGCAGTGGCATGGCACCTGGCTGAGAGACCCAGTGGGCAAGGGGTTGCTGGAAGCCATGGCAGTGCCTCTTGGGAGGGCTGAGGCCAGGATGCAGGGCAGTAGCATCCTGAGCCTCAGCCCCATGCCAGTGCCGAGTAAGCAGTGTGCCCTGTCCCCGTCATGTGACCGCTCAGACGGGCCTTTCTGTGCCTTCGTGCGTCTGCCACGCCCAGTGCTTGCTGCGTGTCAGTTCTCTGCTTCCCGCTTTCCATCGGTCCCTCTGCTTCAGCCTGGCTGCGTCTCGCACTCCCCTCCCCTCTGCTGTCCCAGGGTCTCTGAAGGGAGATGCATGGCCAAGGTGGCGACTTGGAAGTACGGAGCGGCCCCAGGGTCTCTACACAGGCAGCCGCCCTGCTGGAGTCCGCTGGGTGTGGGGGGAACCTGCCTTAATGGTGTTTCCCTCTGTTCTTGTCAACAGGAGGTTCAAGATGTGAGAGGGTCAGACGCCTGAGGAACCCTTACAGTAGGAGCCCAGCTCTGAAACCAGTGTTAGGGAAGGGCCCGCCACAGCCTCCCCTGCCAGGGCAGGGCCCCAGGCATTGCCAAGGGCTTTGTTTTGCACACTTTGTCATATTTTCACCATTTGGTTATGTAGCAAAATATATGACATTTATTTTTCATTTAGTTTGATTATCCAATATCACTGGTGACACATAGGAGCTTAGCCTAAGGCCATTATTGTACTTGCCTTAATAGAGTGTCTTTCCATGGAGCCGATCCTTTGACTCAGGGCTACTGGGTTTTGTATTCTCTGAGCTGTGCAGGCGGGGAGCCTGGGCTGAGGGAGCCTCGTCCCCATGGTCAGCCCTAGGCTGGAGGGCCACCAGGAGGGATGCCTGGGGGTGCCAGGACCAGTTAGCCTGGGCAAAGCCTAGTGAAGGCTGCTCTCTGTGGGATGGGATGGCGGAGGGCTGTACATGAGGCTCACCCTCTTCTCCATCCACATGGGAGCCAGGTCTGCCTCTTCTGGGAGGGTGGCAGGGCTCCCCTGAGCTGAGGCAGCAGTGTGAGGCCAGGGCAGAGTGAGACCCAGCCCTCATCCTGAGCACCTCCACATCCGCCACGTTCCGCTCATCATTCTGTGTCTCATCCATCGTCATGTGTGTCCGAGACTGTCTCCATGGCCCCGCAAAAGGACTCTCAGGACCAAAGCTTTCATGTAAACTGTGCACCAAGCAAGAAATGAAAATGTCTTGTGTTACCTGAAAACACTGTGCACAACTGTGTCTTGTTTGGAATATTGTCCATTGTCCAATCTTGTGTTTTTGTTCAAAGCCAGCGTCCTCTGTGAACAGTGTCTTAGTGCATGAACTGTTCCCCGTATGCAGCCGCTGAGCGAGGTGATGCCCCTTGGTCCCTTTGAGTGTGGTCCTGATCGGAGCCATGGTCCTTTGGGGTGAACTGCCTTGGTCCCCCCACTGATGACAAAGCCATAGTGGGTCCATGGGCAGAGCCCAAGGGAATTCAGTGTGCACAAGAGTTGACCCCAGAGGATGTCTGCCCCTCAGTGCTTCCTCACTTGTCAGTACCTTCAAACTGGGGCCAAGCCCAGCACTGCTTGAGGAAAACAGGCATTTGCAACTTGTTTTTGGTTTTTAAAACCCATGAAGATTCCTTCCCAATTCACATCTAACCTCATCTTCTACACCATTTGGCAACACCATCATCTTCTGCCTTCCTCCCTGGGCCCTCTCTGCTGCTGCATGTCACCTGTGCTTCCAGCCTTTCCCGCAGGACATTCCTATAAGAGAATGACGTGCTGTGTGAGGAGTAAGTCAACCCCGCTGACTTTTGGCACGTTCCCCTTCCACTGAGGGCAGTCGGTAGAGCTGCAGTAAACCACTTAAAATGTTCACTTTTGACAAAGGCAAGCACTTCAGGGTTTTTTGTTTTGTTTTTCATTCAGTCTTACTAATACTTTTCCACGGTTAAAAAAAAAAAGTTAATGAAGAAAATGGAAAACAAGGAAGTCAAAGCAAGGAAACTGTACGTAACATGTAGGGAGTAAATTATAGTGATGTAATCTTGAATTGTAAATGCTTTTGAATTTAATAATCTGTAGGATAACTAGTAACGTGTTAAGTATTTTCAAAAATATTTCTAATTGGATCTTCATGGCAGAAGGCAAATTCATCCACCAAAATTGTTCCTTAAAAATTTAAATTCTCAATCCAGCTATGTTATATTGAAAAAATAGAGCCTGAGGAATCTTTACTAGTTATAAAGAAACAGAACTCTTTCAAAACCTTTGGAAATTAACCTGTCATTATAGCAGTATAATTGAGTTTTCAGTGGGGCAGTCATCATCCAGGTAAACCAAGATATTTTAAAATCTGTCACATAAGAACTTGAACGTATCTGCTGCCATGAACCAAGACCATTGAATTTTTGGTTGAGGAAACAAACTTGACCCTAAATCTTGACTACAGTCAGGGAAGGAATCGTTTCTATTTCGCCTCCATGGGCGAAAATAGATAAGAGTAGAAACTGCAGGGAAATTTATTTGCACAACAATTCCTCTACTAACAATCAGCCCCTTGGTAGAGACTGCCCAGCTAAAGCAATACGCATTTAAATGCACTGTTCCATTTGCAAGGGAAAGGTCTCTTGTAATTGAGTCTCTTTTTGCTTTCAAACTGCTAGTCAAGTGCATCAGCTAGGGGCTGACTAGGGATCGCTCAGCTGCCCCTCTGGGACCTGGTTCTGCCTCTACCTGACATTCCCTTGGGCTCCCTGTAACCTCCAGGGAGGCCCTCGCTGCCAGCTCTTCATCAGGACCCAGAGGAAGGGGCCAAGGCTCACGGACAGGCTGTGTGTTGGGATCGAGTCTGTGCCATGTGTTTGTGCTGTTGTGTGACCCCTCTGGTCGGGCACTGAGATGCCAGTGAGAAGCTCCGGAGAGCCCTCTGCTTGTTATTAGAGATTACCTGCTGAGAAAAAAGGTTCAGCTTGGAGAAGAGGGGCTGAATAGCCAAAGGTCACAGCCCCCCCACCCAACCCCCAGCCTTAGATATTCTAAGTTTTTCCCTTGGATCTTATCTGATCCTTCCATGGTGTGATCTTCTGTCGTTGTCACCATGGGCTCCCTGACTGGAAGTTGATTGCCTTTCTCAAGCGATACACCCTTTTCCAGCGGGATTAGTATCTGAGTGCTCTGATCCTTCTACAGAGCTTCCCTGACCCATTCTGAAGGAGCCCCATTTCTGGGAAATGCTCCCTAGAAACCTCCAGATTCCCTAAGCAGACCACTGACATGGCCAAGGTGACAAAACCATGTTGAAAATTTATTTTGCAACCTCGCTGGACTCTCGGTCTCTGAGCAGTAAAGGGTTCAGTGTTAAATGTGATGAATACTGTATTTCGTATTGTTTCCATTGCATCTCCCAGATAATGTGAAAATGGTCCAGGAGAAGGCCGATTCCTATATGCAGTGTGCTTTAAAAATAAATAAGAAACAATTCTTGGAGAAATAACAATTTCTACTTTGAAATCATACCAATGAAAAAATGTATATGCATTTATAATTTTCCTAATAAAGATCTGTATTCAAACGTAGCCACCAACAGTTTGAAATTAGTGTTACTACTTGGAATTCTCTGAACATGCTTTTTTTCCCCTCAGACCCAGCACTGAGGGTTGTGGAATCCTGGCTACAGTGGTTCATGGAAAACAGGCCATTATAATCACGCTAATCACAGATGAGAATCCTGGAGGCATACTTGCCTCTCCTGGACAGCTGATCCTTAGCAGGGAGAAGGGTTAGAGCCGGCCAGGAAGGGCCGCGTGGTGTCAGGGGACCTGTGCAGGGGTGAAGATCAGCAGACTGGGGCTTGCGTTCCATTCACTCTCTACTCCATCTGTGATTTGAGACACATCCCTTGATCTCTCCGAGCTCCAGTCTCCCAGCTACAACACCAAAGCTTATTACTGCCAAGGGTCGAGAAGATTAGACTGGGAGAGTGTGTGGAATCAGCTAGCTTTGGAGGGACAGGACAAAGCCCACCCCTCCACCCCGAAAGTTCCCCATTTTGCTCCCTCTCCCGACCTCCTGTTTCCTGGGGTCCACAGAGCTGGAATAAGACCCACATCTGCCTGTGCTGAGCCCCTTAACAGTGCAGAGACCATTGTAGCTGGAAGTGACCTAGAAGCTGAGCCTGCCCCTCAGCTAAAGGATGGGGAGAAGTCACTGGGTCACATTCCCTCTATCTCCAGCACGCCACACTGCTGTCCTGGCACCACGAATTAACAGTGGGCTGACCCTTCAAAATGACCTGGCATCAGAAAGTCTGAGCCTTGGCATGCTTGCACCCTCATTTACTCAGCCAGCAATAGCTGCGATGCCACTCCTGCACCACAGGAGTGTGGGGAGCAAGACACACTTGCTCTGACTCCATGGAGCCTGCAGTCCAGCAGCTGCGGTGCAATGAAGTGAGTATTTTTCTTCTTTCTTTTTTGAGATGGAGGGAGGCTTGCTCTGTCACCCAGGCTGGAGTGCAGTGGCGCAATCTTGGATCACTGCAACCTCCGCTTCCTGGCTTCAAGCAATTCTCCTGCCTCAGCTTCCCAAGTAGCTGGGACTACAGACGCGCCCCACCAGGCCCAGCTAATTTTTGTATATTTAGTAGAGACGGAGTTTCACCATGTTGACCCGGATGGTCTCGATCTTCTGACCTCATGATCTGTCTGCCTCGGTCTCCCTAAGTGCTGATATTACAGGCGTGAGCCACCGCGCCCGGCTCAACTGGGTATTTTCATATAGTATGGTGCATTCAGGCATCAGGGAAGCTTAAAGTAGAAAATACCCCTAACTTAGGCATCAGCGAGGACTACCTTAAAAAGCGCTGGTGAAGGTGAGACCTGAGAAAAGTGAATTCTTTGGAGGGGTGGTCTACTGAGCCCATAAGGGCTGGCATGGAGAGCCCAGGTGATGTCCTCCTGTGAATTGGAAAGGGGGCTTATTCTAGAAGCCGAGGGTACAGCTCACACAGGGAGCCTGGTATGGAGGGCACAAGGCACTGGTTTCAGCCTCCTCTCTCCCGTCACTCGTGGAAGGCACAACACAACTTAGAAAGCTGGGACGCCCATGGTGATGGGGTCCCCTCAGCACAGCTGATTGCATGAAGTGGACACCAGATGTGCACTGCAAGCCAGTCTGATTTTCTGTCACAGGAATGCAGGGCTGTGATTCAACAGCATTGGGCTTTGCCCCCTTTCTCTGTCCTGCAGCTAAGGACTGGGCACTCTGGAGTGTGGGTCTCGAGGAGGCAGAAGCAGAGGGAACCCCCCCACCCTGCTTGAAACAGATTCAGAGACAGAAATGGGGATGCAAGACCAGGAAGCCCTAGAGGGAAGCAACCTGTGCCTGCCTATGGAGGGCCTAGAGAACCTCGGAGGGTGTTGGTCGCTGGTGAGGTCCAGTCGCACTCCCCGCCTTAGGTTCTGTGTGTTCCAAGTAAATCCCCTTGGAGCTAAAATGAAGATTTCTGCTATTTATACTCAAATAATCATCACCAAGGTCAATTAGCCAGCTCCAATTTAGATGAGCGGTCCCCAGTCATTTTGGAACAGGGATCGGTTTCATGGAAGACAGTTTTTCCATAGACAGTGCAGGGTGGGGGGAGTGTGATTTTGGGGTGAAACTGTTCCACCTCACAGCATCAGGCATGAGTTAGATTCTCATAAGAAGCACACAACCTAAGTCCCTCGCACGCGTAGTTCACAACAGGGTTCTCACTCCTGGGAGAATCTAATGCCCTTGCTGATCTGATAGGAGGAGGAGCTCAGGTGGTAATGCCCCCTCACCCACCCCTCACGTCCTGCTGGGCAGTCCAGTTCCTAACAAGCCATGGGCCCCTTCTGGTCTGCAGCCTGGGGGTTGGGGAACCCTGATTTAGACCACACAGATTCGCTAGCCCTGCTGCTACCCATTAGGATCAATCAAAGACCCAGAGGCACCCCCCAACCCTCTCCCCACATAAGGCACACAGGAACCATGCAGCATCCACCCTGCCTGCCCCGCATCAGCTGTGGAAAGACGGCTGAACACCGGTCAGCCTGGGAGAGCTCTGGCCCAGCCACCAGGTGTGTGCAGGGAAGGCTGGGACCTACCGCACAGCCTGTGTATCTACTGAGCCGAGCAAGCTGGAGATGGCCAAGTCCTCAGCTGTCCTCAGGTGGAGTCTGCTCCTAGGCATCCCCCACTAGAAGAAAGCTCCGTAATGCCTTTTCAGGGTTACCTCCCAGTGCCTAGTCACAGGTGTTTCACAGACTTGATGAGTGAGCTGACTCTTCTGGCTGCAAGGCAGCACCAGGCCTTGGGTGGCAGCCTCTGGTCAAGTTAAGAGCCCAGCCCTACGGTTCCCATCTTAGCTGCTCTCAGATTTCAAGGCCATTGCCCTGCTCCAGGTAAGAACATAAGGAGTTGTGTCCACCTCTTGGCCCATGAAACCAAACAGAAACAAAGCTGAGTGAAGCCATAGATGAAGCCTCTGGACCCCCAGCCCTCCTATTCTTGCTATGAATGGAGGGGACTGGGGTGGAAAGGGGGACTTGTGGACTTGGCAGCTGAGTGGAAAGAGCCCTGGGCTTAGAATGAAGGATGCAGCTGGCGCCCTTCAAACTGCTGTTTAAACTTCTCCAGCCAAGTCTCACTCAGTTCACCCTGCATCTGCACCTCTAAAGCCGATCAGAGCTTAGAAATAATTCTTTCTTGCTGTCCACTCTCAAAATTCATAATACCAACCTCCAGCAGGTCCTCATAGCAGCCTGATCCTACTCAGCCCTTGTGCTTGCTCTCCCTACTCCTGGAGGCTTGTTCCATGCTTTCATTCTCTCTCCTTAAGCTTTCTTCCTCCTCTCCTTTGTCAACTCACAGCTCGTGACCTGGCTTCCTCTGTCACGCAATGAAAGGAAGCATCATGGAGGGGGTTTTCTCAAACACTACATGTTCTTCACTTATAAATGGGAGCTAGATGATGAGAAGACATGGACACATAGAGAGGAACAACACACACTGGGGCCTGTCGGAAGGTGGAGAGTAGGAGGAGGGAGAGGATCAGGAAAAACAACTAATGGGTACTGGGCTTAATACCTGGGGATGAACTAATCTGCACAACAAACCCCCAAGACACGAGTGCACCTATACAACAGACCTGCACGTGTACCCTCAAACTTCAAAAAGAAGAAGGGGGTTTTCGCAAGCTTTACCTCTCATACACCCACCCATCCAATCTGTATGCACTCTGGCTGCTGTCACCTCCCTCCCAGCCACCCAGCACCTGGGATGTGGAGACCAGCATTCCTCACCTGCACAAGGATGCCTCTCCTGACTTCCCCTTTCCTCTACATCATAATTTTCTCACTGCTTACATTAACCTGCCAACATGTTATACAACCTCCTATCAAAAACAAAGCGAAGCCACATTGAAAACGATCTCTGAACTATATTCTCCTGCATCTTCTGCAGTATCTCTGCTTCTCATCACACACAAGCCCTCAAAAGAGTTGTCTGTGTTCCCCATGTCCACTGTCTCTCCACCTCTCCCTTCCATGAGCCCACTTCCATTAGCATTTTGACCCTACGACACATGCCCTGGAGCTGCTCAGGCACTAGGCTGCCAGTCAGCCCCATGCTGGGAAATCCAAAGGCCAGTTATCAATGCTCAGCTTCCTCGGTCCCTTGGCATGGCCTGACATTGTTGACCACCCTCCTTGAAGCACATTTTCCACTTGGCCTTTAGGAGGCCACTCTTGCTCGTTTCTTTGGCTCCACGCCCTCTCATTCCCCTTTGCTGCTTCCTCTTTCTCCTCCAGACAGCTCAGCGTGAGAGTACCCAAGTCTCAGTGCTCCTAGCTCATCTTCTTTTTCTTTTTCTTTCTTTTTTGAGGCAGAGTCTCACTCTATCACCCGGGCTGGAGTGCAGTGGCATGATCTCGGCCCACTGCAACCTCTGCCTGCCAGGTTCAAACGATTCTCCTGCCTCAGCCTTCTGAACAGCTGGGATTACAGGCGAACACCACCAGGCCTGGTTAATTTTTGTATTTTTAGTAGAGGTGGGGTTTCACCATGTTGGCCAGGCTGGTCTCCAACTCCTGAACCCAGGTGATCTGCCCTCCTTAGCCTCCCAAAGTGCTGGGATTACAGGTGTGAGCCACCACACCTGGCCCTAGCTCTTCTTGAGCACCAGTTGTACTCACTTGCTCTTTTGACCTTGAACACCAAGGAAACATGAAGGAATTCCAGAGTGCCATCTCTAGCCCAGAACTGTACACCCAGCTCCTCCTTTGAAATGCACCATATGCAGAATGAAACTGAATTTCCACCTGCTTATCCCCATTTCTACAAATGGCAACTCCATTCTTCCAGTGGCTCAGGCCAAAGCCCTCATATTTATCTTTAATTGATTTTATTCTCACACAACCCCAAGCTAAACCATTAACAAAACCAATTAGTTATCGTGAAAATATTTTCAGAATCCAATCACTTCTCATTGTTACTGTCTTGGTTCAAGTCACAGGGGTCTCCTGCCTAAATCACTGTGCTAGCCCCTGACT
This sequence comes from Cebus imitator, assembly GCF_001604975.1. NCBI lineage: Eukaryota > Metazoa > Chordata > Mammalia > Primates > Cebidae > Cebus > Cebus imitator. The sequence continues at coordinate 992,361 of NW_016107840.1, forward strand.
GTCTACCCTCGGGCTCTTTCAGAAGCGGCTGGAGTGGCCTGTGATGATGCCTCCTCAAGCCTTCCAGTGGCTTCCCAGCCCATGCGGTGTAACAGTCTACAAAGGTTTACCACACTGGCTTGGCACCTCTCTGACCTCAGCCCTCTCTGCTCCAGCCACATTGGCTTTCTTCTCTCACTTCAACAGAGCAGGCCCACCCCTGGCAGAGAACTTTTGCAGTAGGTGGTCTCTTGGCCTACATATCATCACGTGGTTTACCCCTCCGTTCCTGCAGCCTCTGCTCACCATGGCCTTGTCAGAAAAGTCTTTGCAGGGGCCCCCTCCTCCTCCCCTGCTGCTGCACCCCGGCCTCCTCCTGCTGCTGCTCTTCTCCATCACACTGCCTGACCACATCTGTTCGTTTCTTGCCTACTTCCCCATGCTGCACAGCAAGCTGGGACTTGGTCTATTGTGTTTGCCTATCAGTTGCTGTGGCTGGCACATAGAAGGTACTACAATCTTTTTGTGCTGGTTTTTCCTCATGTTCGTGGATTTATCTACCTTTGGTCTTTGATGTTGGTGAGACACATGCACACGTATGTTCATTGCAGAGCTGTTCACAATAACAAAGACTTGAAACCAACCCAAATGCCCATTAATGATAGACTGGATAAAGAAAATATGGCACATATACACCGTGGAATACTATGCAGCCATAAAAAAAGATGAGTTCACGTCCTTTGCAGGGACATGGGTGAAACTGAAAACCATCATTCTCAGCAAACTAACACAGGAACAGAAAACTAAACACCGCATGTTCTCACTCATAAGTGGGTGATGAACAATAAGAACACATGGACACAGGGAGGGGAACATCATACAATGGGGCCTGTAGTGTGGTGGGGGGATAGGGGAGGGATACATTAGGAGAAATATCTAATATAGGTGACGGGTTGATGAGTACGGCAAACCCCCATGGCATGTGTATACCTGTGTAACAAACCTGCACATTCTGCACATATATCTCAGAACTTAAAGCAAAATAATAAAAAAAGAAGGTACTACTGTAATTTCGGAATGACACAATAGCACAATAGCTAAACTGGATGTTAGACGCTTTCTTCACTCATCTCTTCAATGAAGGCAGCAACTCACCTCCAGGGTAGAGCATTCCTTTGCACACCCAAGGTCACACTGGTATCCATCTCATTCCAATGTTTGTATATTAGTGATTATATGCACTGCTCCTTCTGCAGACTTAGCCCTGTGTCTGGCACTTCCCCCGGAGTCCTAGAGCATGAGAAACACTACTATAGGGTTTATTCCTCGTGAGCCTAAATCAAAGAATCATCCCTTCCCCAGAGGCACCCCTCTCCAAGGCTTTCCTGCTCCCAGGGACACCTGCACATGCTGCCTGTGCAAACTGCAGGTGCCAGAACTGGGACAGACACAGCTGGTCTGGGCGTTGCTGCTGGTGGCCCCAGGGGATTGCCACAGCTGCCACAGGTCCCATTCCTCTGCTGCTGGTGCTTCAGCACAGGCCTGACGTGGGGCAGTGGGTGGCTGGCCAGACCTCAGGACATAGTCATGGCCACAGAGGGCAGGATTCCAGAGACATCACCAAGTGTAGTTCTCCACAAAATCAGTACCTGTACTGGAAGCCGAGGCTGAGTCTTCCCCAAAATGGACACAGCTGGGAAGTGACAGAGTGAGGATTTAGACATGAGTCTGTTTGGCTCCAAACCTGATCCTGTGACCATAGGACCCCCGTGCCTCCCCTCTAGGGTTCTCCATGCCTTCCCCACTGCCCTGCTGGGTGGAGGCCTCCGTCCACCCTGGCTGCTGCTGGCTTGGCCTAAAGGCCGATGCTGCCAGCCAGACCTGAGCAAGATGGCCAGCCTCCAGGGAGAAGATAATGGAAAGGCCAAGAGCTCAGGGCTGTGGCTGGCAGTGGTGGCTGTGCTCAGCTTTTCCAGGCAGCAGCCAAACTCTGTGCTACAGCCAGACACGCTGCTGGGGAGAAGGAGCAACCGGCCTTGGTCAGCCTGGAAGGCCCCAGATGCAGCCACAGGCTACGCTTGTCCTTTCCCCTTCCCAGGCACTTCCCCAAACGTGGGACCCTCAGCCTGGGTCACATGGGCTTGTAAGTCGTGAGAAAACAACCATTCTGGGCATTCCTGAACCTTAGGGGAGGCAGCTTTCCTTCCAGCCACTGTGGGAACCCTCCAGGGCCCTGTTGGTGCCTTTGCCTGGGAAGGAGGCCTGCCAGGGACCAGCTCGTTCCAGTTCCTCCTCTGAGAGAGCACCTGCCCTCCAGCCTGTGTGGGCCTCCCCCTGCTTAGGAGGCCAAGGGGAACTGGGGCCTAATGCATTCACTGCGTGTTTCCTTAGTTCAAGACAGAGCTCCTGCTGGGGACGAACCAGTACGTGGGTCACGTGCCTTCTGGGACAGCCTGTGCTTGCCAGGCCCACACAGTACTCTCAGGTGCCGTCTTCTCCAGTTGTCCCAACAATCCCACGAGGTCCCAGCCTCTCCATGTGATGGACACCGATACGGGGCTTCAGAGCAGCCGTGAGCCCCGCGTCTCAGAGCTGGGACATGGGAGCAGGAGTCCAACCTTGGACTGCTCGGGGCCAATGCACTGCACAACCTTCGCTTGTGGTTTGCAAGGCGGTGTCCCCGGCAGAGGTGGCAGCACAGGGGCTGCCTGGCTCAGGTCCACGGTTTATCTTAGATGTCCCAAGGATATTTCCCAGGTTCAAATGAGAGTCCATTTACGGGAATGCTGGACAAACTCAGGCTGCGAAATTAACATAACCTAGGAGAAGCAGCAATTTTAAAAAATAAAAAAGAAAAGAAAGAAGAATGTATTTTCAAATAGAAAAGGAAGAAGAGAATTTAATGGGAAATTTTGGCATATGTCACATCTACTAAGGGGAAGAACCAGTCTTGATTGTGTTTGGGGGGTATGGGTGTGGGTGTTGGTGCGCACACATGCTGATGATGATGATGTAAAATACGATGCTTATTGTAGGTTGTGGTCAAAAACCCTAGTGCTCTTGTATACACAAACCCAATGATGAGTGTGGCTCATCTTGAACCCCACCACAGAACCTTCTCAGGGCTCCTGGTCCATGGGGAAAGGCTCATGGAGCCCCCTGCTGACTTCTCAGGAAGCCACAAGGGGCAGGGACCAAAGTATGGCTTCCTGGAAAGGTGGGGACTCAAACTCCAGGAGCCCCAAGGGGGGATTTGAGGGGGTCATTGCCCGGGGCAATAGTGGTCTCCAAGATGCTATTCAGGTCCCTTTCAAAGTCCTGGAGGAGTGGGTGACCATGCATCCCAAAGTGCCTTGGACTGTCCCAGTATTTGCCCGTTGTTCCAGCAAAATGAAGGACAGTCCTCTTCTCTGTCACAATGTCCTGGTTTGAATGATAAACTGTATGGCCATCCTGTCAAAGAGTGCGCTCATGGCTGGAAATGCAAAGCCTCCCGTTTCTCCAGCCCTCTTCCATCGCCCTCCCCTCCTCCACCAGGAAAGCCTGGAGGAGCCCTAGGTTTTTGCTGCACTTCCTCCCTGGATGTCTCTTCTCTTCACCCAAACTCGGAGCTGCTTTCTAGGGCATCTGAATCTCTGGCCTGGTCTGGGGCTCCTCATGCTCACTGTACACCAGGTACAGGCAGGGAGACCAGCCCAGGAAGAGAGAAGTTCGAGTTCCGTAGCATTTGAGGAAGAAGGCCAGACGTGCAGTCAATGCGGTCAGTGTTCATTCATCACAAACCACAGCGGACATCTGGAAAGTCTCCGAGGCTCTCCAATCCCTGGCCTCCTTGTCTGTGGTTCCTCATCTATTGCACCCCGAGCAGGGAGAAGGGACAGCCCCGGACTGCCCAGAGGTCAGGAGAGCTGGAGTCTGAGTGCAGGTAAGGATACCAACCTAGCGTTCACTGCAGGTGCTTAGCACATTCTGACTAATGCTCCCTGCAGGGGAGATGATATTTCTGTTTTGCAGATGAGAAAACAGGCAAGTTTAGCACTTTCCTAAGCTATGTACAGAAAAGTAGCCAAAGCTTGAGTCTCCGCATTTTTTATTGAGCGTCTGCATCACCAGTCAGTTCCTCCATCCTGTGTGTCTGAGCTACAGCCATGGAGGGATTAATGAAGATATCAAGGGGTAGGGAGGGACTGTGATGATGAGAGAGGATCACCTTGAGCCCAAAGGATATCAGACAATTCACTTCTGCTGGGCTGTGGGCTGCCCCAGAGTGCAGGGTGGCATGACTTGGACTCTCAAGGGTTCTGGCACACGCAGGGCCATGAGATGTGACAATGTTGGCTGACACGGGGCCTGGGTCCTGAGCAGCCCTGAGCTCAAGAAGGGAGGGGCTAGGAATGCATTCTGGAATTGGAAAAGGAATGGCTAGACTCTGCCTTGACCAGTTAGCATGAACACAGGAGCCAGGAGGCTGGTCAAAAGCTTAGAGGGATAATAATAATAATTCTTCCCTGTGCCAGTTTTGTGCCACATGCAGGGCTGACTGCTCTGGAGGCAAGAGAAAGAGAGTGACTTGCACAGGGCCACCTAGGGTTGCCCATCACACCTGGGTCCCTCCCCAGCACCTCTACCTGTGCTGGCTTGAGCTAGCACTGGGGTCTTGAGGCTGGATATGCTGCTTGGTCAGAGTACGCAGCGTTAACGTAAGGTTCCCCTCCCTGGCTTTGCCCCTGGACTCCTTCAAGCATGTATCTTCCCTCAATTCTCTGGATACTTCTATGTCTGTTGCCATGACTCATCTCTTAGTGAAGTGACAGGTGCTCTTGGTGACATCTCTTTGGCTGCCTGTGTTAAAGACTTTCCATAGCTGGAGGTCAAGCAGGGATTCAAGATTGCAGTTGCCCTACTTAAACTTTTCCCCAGTGTGCTCTGGCCGCGGTAGTCGGGGCTGTTTGAGGTGCCCAAGGGCAGGACATTACTAGGAAGTCGGGGTTCAGGAATCATCCTACATGCATGTGCTCTGGGGTCTGGCCTCGGTCTTGGGTACACCAGGGCCACCTAATTCCTAGCTCAGCCTCCTCCAGTGTCCCCCACATCCAGGGCCTTAAGCTCCATTCCTCAATGTATAAGCCAGAGTCACCACTTCTTCCCAATATCCTGGAAATTTCCAGCTCCTAAAATTCTACCCTAAACCACAATGACCTCATTGCAAGCCATTTTAATTACTTGTTGAACAAACTATTTAAACAAACAGCTGGGTAACATGTAAATTGACACCCACTGCAGCTCTCTTACCTACAACTTCAAATGGGATGGGGCGACCTCAGTGGCTACATAGAGACGCCTCTCTCTATAGGGTTCTAGAGAGAAGGACACATCCAAGTGTAAGTTGGCTGCCAAGGACAGAGTTTGAAATATTATTTTTGCTCTTTTACCTGTGAATAGAAAATCTTTCCTCTGGTTTTTACACTTTGTTACTTGTGCTGATGGTTCACAAACCACAGATTTCCACATACATGTTTGGACATCCATGTTCTTGCGGGTTCAGATTCCCAGCTTCAGCAAATTCACTCCACCAGCTGTCCTGCCAGGGAGCCCAGCACCAGCTCATGCCAGCGTAACAAAGACAGATCCCTTCTCAGCATAGCCAGATGGTCTCCCATCAAAAAAAGGAAAGGTTTCCAAGTAAAATAAGACAAACAGCAGGGCTGAGAGCTGCCCACCAGGATCCTCCATGCCCACCTCTTAACCTGGCCCCCACCTAGAGGTTGCTTTCAAGGATAAATTGAAATGTCCAGTGCAGTTTGGAAGTCAGATTTTCATCTAGGTCCCCTTTCAACACACACCATGAGCTGTTTTACAGGAATCAGATAAAGCAGAGCACACGTTTTAGATTCCCAGTGCTGACATGTCCTTCCTCATCATTTTCGTTCACATATTCATACCATGCAGCATTAAGGTGAAACAAAATAAGATGGGAAATAAGTATCTTTGGCAAGTTTGGGCTTGAAATCTAGGCAGGAACTAAAGCGGCTAGAAGAGACCCTGTGCCAAGGCCACCATCCAGTCTGGACACTTAGGTTAACCAGAGGGAGCTGCCCACTCTGAAGACAGCTCAAGCCTTGGACAGTGATGCTCTGGGCATGCCCCGAAGTCCAGGCACCTTTGCACTTCCCAGGGTCCTGAAACAGAAGTGCGGAGGCTGCCCAGCTCACTGTCATGGCAAGCAGAGGTCATCCACGGTATTAAAAAATATGCAGACACTGGGGACAGGAGGGGGGCGGGGACAAACAGTGGAAATGAGTAAAAAATAGAATTTATAAAATAATATTGAACATTTAATTTTAAACATTTAATTTTCAAAGGAGAGGCTGTATCACTGTCCTGAACATCTAGGATTATGGAGCCAACTAGTTTCTTTCCTCTAAGGAAACGGAAAAGCTTTAAAGGCAGCAATGTGTTAGATCCTGGAGCAAAAAGATCCTTTCCCCAGCTTTTGGTTTCCCCTCATGCCTGATACAGTAGAAGCTTACTGCAGGAACGAAATAAAATGTTCTGCATGGATCTTCCCACTCTAAAGGAGTGCGAATATAGTTTGAAACCCTTCAAGAACACCCTGCAGCAGCCCTCTCCAGCTTCCCTTCCCCTTGTTCACACAGGCTCATCCCTGCCTCCCTGCTGTCTTCAAATGCATCCTCCCCTGCCCAGGACCTCTTCTCATCCTGGCAGCCCCATGACGCCACTGAGGCTGCAGCTGGACCCTCCCCTATAATGAGTGAGACACCTCCTGGGTCATCTCTTCTGCCCCACACCACTGCCTTCCCAGCCTGAGCTCTCTGCATCATCTGATTTCCTGGCTGGTGTGCCCCTGGATGTGTGCTCCACCAGGCCCACACTTTCCTCCCTGCCACGCCTGCTGTGGGGCCGTGTGAGGGCAGCTGCCCGTTCCACATCTCACCTCTCTGAAAGTCTTTTCCCATCATTCAGCCATGTTCAAGTTTGTTTACCTTCTCCTTGGTTAAAGCCTGACTTGCTATCCCGAGAAGGCAGGCAGCAAAACTGTCACACAGTAGATATTTACACAGCAGTGCCCTGTTTTTCGCGGTGTTGTCCATATGGCCTCAGGATTCTGCATTGGCCAAATTACCGTAACTTCAATAATATGTCAAGCTAATATTTCTAATAACACTTTCATGTAGTTACATTTCCAAGGGAAATATGTTCACATACAATATATTTATTTTATTTAACAAACAAATAATTTGCCTTAGCCAGTTTAATATAGAACACTGAAACTCCCCAGGATGACAGACGAAAGCATTCAGGAAAGCAGAATCTACTATTTTTTCTAACTGTGTGCAAAACCCCAGACAATGGACTTGCTCATAAGTCTCTTGCTTAGTACTTTTTCCCCAAGAATATTTGGAAAGGAAACTATCACCCTAAGCTACTTTCAGTGAAGTGGATGAAAAAAGAAGTAGACAAATCTGAAAAAAAAGATCTAGTAAAAGAAGTACAGCAAAGGAGAGATGACAAAAGCAAGCCTAGGAAAACAGGGGCTCATGGGGGAAGGCCTGGGCCTGGGCTCTCAGCCTGGGCTGCCCATTCGGCTCATGAAATTCACACCGGATAACCAGTGAGATCGGAGCCTTGGGTGGGACCGGGGGCAGTGCTTTTTAAAGCTCCGTGGATGATCCCAGCCATGGTGGGAAGTCACTGTTCTAGACCAGCGGCTCTTAAATTTGAGGGAGCCTCAGAGTGAGCCAAGACACAGCATTCTTGGTTGCTCCCAGAGGTTCCGGCTCGGCGGGTCTGAGTAGAACCTAGGCATATGCATTTCTGACAGGTCCAGGGCCAGACGGTGAGAAGGAGCCTGTGCTCTGGACTGTGGGCATTTGGCCTTGTTGTGCAGAATGGGGCAGTGTGCCGATGATGACTGTGTGCTGTCCAGGGTCACAGGGCCAGTGGAACATGAGACTTCAAGATTGAAAGAGATATTCAACTCCAAGGTGTCAATCCTGCCTCTTGGTCACCCCCTGGATGAGTATCCCTCCCTCCCAAGGGGGTCTGGGGCATTTCTTCCAGGTTGGATTACTGTGGGATCTTCCGTTAGATGGGGCTGAGCTTGCCCGCCAGATCTTCCTCACTGACCTCACTGCCCCTGGGAGTAGAGTTTCCATCATCCAGCTGACGAGAGGACAGGGGAGTTATAATCTGAGTTTCTTATTGAAACACGTACCCGGACCTCTTGCAAAGAGGCCTGGCTGCTGTTCCTTGGTTCCTGGCCTCCTCTGCTCACACTCAGGCATGTGTTTCACTCCCCAAGGGAGAGCCCTTGCAGCTGCTCCCTTTCTAACCAGCCCTCCACAAATACCAACAGGACTGCGGGGTGAGGGGTGGCACCAAACGGCATGTAAAACTAGGTCTCGTGTCTGTCACTAGAGATCCTAAAAAAACCCCTCCTTGTTCCTGAGCCCAGCGACCTTCCATGATCTTTTCAGCTGCCTGAAATTTGCAGCAACCATCTGGACCTCAGAGGAAACTGGGGCTTCTGTGCCCAGGATCCGGCCCATGGTCTCCCTAAAGCATTGTAGCTTTTTCTCTCTCTCTAGGTGGGGCTCAGCCAGCCCTTTCTGGAAGCCAGGCTTGAGAGTCCGAGGAGGGCCCTGTTTTACCTGCCCTCTCCCAGGGCTTGGTGGGGACTGGTCACCCTGATCTCCGGCTCTGAGGCTGCTCCTGGCCTCTTTTCTCTCTGATTTCTTCCCACTCCCTTTGCACTGCCTCGATGCCCAGAGGCAAGGCATGCAGGGCCCATTCTGTGGGTACGTCCTCCGCTCCTCAGATTCCCACCTGTCCTGAGATGGTGAGAGAGACAGAAAGAGACAGAAACACACACACACACATGCACACATGCATGCACACACACACAAGTCCCCACCCAGTGCTGAAGCAGGTGAGCCTACCCACCTCCTATCCACAGAAGTGCTCAGAGCAGGGTACCTTCTGGAGTCCATGTGCTACATCCAGATGCTGAGAATCTTACATGTGTATCTTGGGTCCTCACTTCTTAGCTGATGTTCCAACTCATTTATTTGGTTACCTGCTTGGATGTCAAAGGCATTTCAACCTTTGCATAGACCAAGAGAAAGCTTCATTCTCAAATCCCTCTTACCACGTAGGCACATTCAACTCCCGGCTTCCCTGTCTTGCAGTATCACCAGCCAAAAACCTGGAGTTGGAGAAGAGAGATCCAAGATGGCTGGTCACTAGCAGCTCGGGATTGTAGCTCCCAGTGAAAGCGCAGAGAACGAGAGGATGCCACACTTTCAGACGAAGTTTTGTTGCTCACGCACCAGGAGATTCCCAGTGGAGGAGCCCCACAGGTCACCAGCGCGACTCTTGTGGCCGACGAGGTGGTTTTGCTGCTGCCTTGGTGAGGTGGTTCTTGGTGCAGAGTCAGAAACGCACCATCAATCATAATGCCGCTGTTTTGGCCGGCGCAGTGGGTTGCTCAGATTTTGGCACTGGGAATCAACAAGTTAGACATCCACTCAGAAACCCAATTATAAAGACGGTAATTATAAACACCACAGATGGATAAATTTATAACGAAGGGAAGAAACCAGCCTAAAAAGGCTGAGAATATCCAAAATCAGAATGCCTCTCCCTCTACAGGGGATC
>NW_016107840.1:1003807-1029098 GCF_001604975.1 Cebus imitator
CCATGGGGAAAAAAAAACAACTGGAGTTGCCATGATTCCTCAAGGGTCCCACTCCACCCCCAGCACACACACAAACACACACACACACACCCCTACCCATCATCTCAATCAAACTCAAACTCTGATAGCTTCCTGGAGCTCTCTGGGCCTCCCTGTGTGATCAAAACTACCCTCTCCTACTACCTCTCCTGGCTACATGGGGAGCTTTCTATGTGTGTGTGTGTGTGTGTGTGTGTGTGTGTGTGTGTGTGTACACATGAGTGTATGGAGCCAGCAGGGAGCCAGCTAGTGGAGGGGAGGGTTTCCGAAAGCAGCATGGGACCCAGCCCTGCAGCCTGAATGGGCACGCTGACCCATCCTCCTCTCTGCTTCTCAGCCCGTCTCTGGGGACCTCGTCTCTGTGCCACTGCCTCCCTACCCCTCTTTCATGTTTCCATCGCTCTCATTGGATTCATGCCATTCTGTGTCAAGTTCCTTGACACAGCAGCAAAGACTGTGTTCTACTCTCTCAACTCCTTGCAGCACTTGAGGGCAACCAACTATAGGGGCTTCCGTGGGGAGAACAATCCAGGTGGGCAAGTGACGTTTGGATTCAGTCCCCAAGAGTGTGTTTAGAAACATCAGTGCCCACAGAGGTTACTTTACGAGGTAAAATTCTGAGGTCTGTGAGGAATACCTTCTGGCCCCTTTGAATCTAATCCCTACTGTCTCAGCCCAGACCTCTGTCCTGGGACCACTCATGGGCACTGCTGTCTGCACCACCAGTAAGTTATGGGGACAGCAGGAAGAGCTGAGGTCAGGATGTTTCTTCCCTGGAGCCCTCCAGCCAAGTTCCTCCCAGTTTCTGCTGATGGAGGCTGGAGCTCTGTCCAGGGACAGCATCTACCCGGAGCACCCTGCCTTTGCATTGGGTGACTGCTTCCCCACTCTGTGACTTGCTTGCACCTTTTGCAAGTAGTGCCTTTACTAAACTCCTCTGAAATGAACAGTGTGCCATCTGTTTTCTGCTGGGACACTGATTAATATATAGACTGTTACACTTTCAGATGATATTTTCCCATGATGTTTGCATTTCTTGAAACAAGCCTGCACGACTTTTACAGCTCATGTAAACAGTAAAAATAAAACGAGATGAGGCAGCATTCAGCACTCTGTAATGAGAGCTGCTCCCTAACTGGGGTCACTCTGGGTCCAGGTTTCAACTCCAAAGAGGACACAAGCTGACCCAGTTCCAGCACTGTGTGTAAAAATTCCCCAAGGGGATTGATTTAAGCTTAATGAGTTATGACAATGCCCAAAGGATTTGCTGAGAATGAATCAATTCACACTCTGGAATAGGAACTTGACAACCTTAGTCTGAATTAAGTTTAGGGATTGCAAACCTAGACTTTGGAGTTAGGAAGACCTGTGCCATAGTCCAGACTTAGCCTGTGTGAGTGTGACCTCAGACAAGTCACTTAACTTCTCTGAGGACCAAGCTTGTCATCTCAAAATATTTCTAAATTTAAGAGAGAACTAATTGAGAAAATATATTAAAAATATTTAGCATAATAAGCACTTAATATATGCTCAAAGCCTGAAGATGAGTCTCACTGTCATTATTCTATACTACGCACTGGAGGTGAAGATACTTTAGCTTCTAGCTTCTTTCTCACAGGGCAAATGTGGTGAGAAGGTGCTCTCGTCACAGTCTGGCCTGGGCTCCTCTCATCATTTTCAGAGCCGATTCTGCCTGTCCTCTGCGATACAACCCTGATGCCTAGGGTGGCAAAGCCTTCTATCAATGTCTTTATCACTGATGAGGGAAATCTGCAGTCTTGGCACATGCAACCCCCACAGTTCCCATATGCCCAGAGGCTGAATCATCTGACACCAAGGAAGGACATGTCCTCTGAGAAGGTCACCAGAACACTGATTGCCCACTGGGGTGACTGGTTTGGGACAAGTGTCTTGCTGCAGGTCACCTGAGGGCTCCATGACTGGCTCAGTGTGGTCACAAGGCCATTTAAAAAAATTTGTTGTTAAGGAAGAGGCTTTTTTCCAAGTAAGGATTCAAGGGGAGTCCCCCCATGGACAGCCATGGGGACACAGGGACAATCCTCTAAGATGGCACCCAGTCCTTGCTGCCTCCCCATCTCCATCAAGCCACTCTGTGCCCACAGTAAGAGGGTCCCACCATCCATGTAAGTCAACACATGTTCCATGTCAACAATACAAAGTCATTGGGTGTAGAGGTAGAAAGGGTTGGCCTGAAGCTGTGCATGCCCCCAGCCTGCAAGGGGAAGCCACTTTCTCCTTCAACCCAGACGGTCCAGGAGGAAACACTCATAGAGGTTTTGGGGATGACATTTGAGGGGCAGTTGGTGTTTCATTGACCATGCCACACTCGCTGCTTTCCACCCCTAGCTGTCTCTCTCTGTTCTTTGGTGGCCCAGGTTCTGGGAGAATTGAGGAGCTCCTGCATGTGACATCCAAGCCCTTCAGGGCTGAGTTCATGGTCATCACTGATACAGCACCCAGAGCCCTGCTGGATGGTGCAGGTCATACAACAGGGTCCTCCGTTGAGACAGACCCTCCGGCAGCTTCTTCCAGCCAGTTTGGACTTTAAATCATAAATTTGGTGGTGCCTTTCTTCTGGAGGGAAATTTTCCAAAGGCTTTTCCGTGGCACTGGAATCAAATCCAGACTCTTTTCCAGGGCCTGGAAACCCATGAGGTGTGCCTCTGGTTACCTTCCAGGGCTCCTCGAGCCCCTCTCCACACTCCCCAGGCCTCCATGCCATCAAGCCTGGACCCCTTCAGGACCTCTGCCTGGAGCACCCCCCATCTGCCCATGGCTGTCTCCTGTTCACTCTTTAGGTTTCAGTTCCACAAATCCCCCTCCCCGGTCACGCCCGGCAGACCGCTTTCTGCACCCAGCCCTGCCTCTGTCCCTGTCGAGCTGCCCCTCAGCAGTGTCACCATTGACAGTCCCTTGTTTCCTTGCCCACTGCCTACATCCTCTTCAGCATGTGAACTTCAGGAGAGCATAGGCAGGTGGAGATCCTTGCCTTTCTCCATCTGTGCCAGCAGGGCCCCAGAAGGAGCAGGAAAACATTTAGATATTTCATACCTGATTGGTATTTAATCAGTATGTAAGGGCTGGGCAGATGAACGAATTCTCCAGGTGCCATTCCAGTTTAGAGACAAGGGGCTCCAACAACCAAGACAGAGGGTCAGAGGCCGTTCCACCAACCAGGCCCCTCTGTGTACTGCAGGGGTAAGGGTGGATGCACCCGCATCATCCTCCTAAAATATGTGCACTCCTAGGACCCCGATAGAGGAAGACTGGGGAGGTGCAAGGGGGCAGTGTGCAGAGGAAGCCAGCATCAGGTGTGCAGAGCCCCAGGGGTTCTCAGTGAGCCTGGGGCCAAGGCTAAGAGGCCGGGCCTGACACCAGTTCAGCCGGCGGCTTGCCCAGGCCACAGCTGGCCAGGCTCAGCTGAGCCTCCTGGGAGGAGGAGAGCTGTATAAACAGGAAGTCCACCGCCCAGACGCTGATGGGCCTTTGATAACTGCAAAACACTCCTCAGTCTCTCTCCTAAACAGTTCCTCCCTTGGTTTGAAGTCACAGCTCTGGGGACAGGAAAACAGATTTCACACCTTCCCGACTCAGTCACCAGGCATCAGAAAGAGAGAGGATGGGAGGAAGAGGAGACAGAGAGGGCTGGAGAGAGGGATGAAGGAGGAGGGAAGGAGAGGACAGAAACATGAGGGAGACAAAGAGTGAGTAGGGGAAGAAAATAAGCAGAGAAGCGGGAGAGCGTGGCCCCAGGAGAGAGGTGAAGCATGAGCTGAATGACCCTGTAGTTTCTCTAACGCAAAGCAGCTAGTCCAAAAGGAGCTGTTAAAAGCCAGAACTATTCTGGGGGGGAACAACCCATGACTGATCTCTTCTGTTCACTCCCTGATTTTAAAGCACGGAAGTCAGAGACAGCATCCTTCAGAGGTGGGTCTCACCAGGAACCCTATGCTCTCACCCCAGCTTTCAGGGCCTGGGATGTGGCCCTTGTTCCCTTGGGAATCAACACCTGGAGGTCCTGGCACCCACAGAGGCCTTCCTGGTGCTGTCTAGCGTGGTGACCCCTAAAAATAGAGGGACTTAGGTAGAGACTTGCTGCCACGTTGGGACTGGTCATGCCGGAGTTCAAATGAATCCTGGTGACCGTGTCCTTCAAATAAAAAGGTAGTGCGAAAGAGGGGAAAGAAACACTTTTTGGAGGTGAGACCACCCAACTAGTAGCTACCTGCTCCTAGTGACCCACAGGGAGTCCTTCACCATCTTGAGCCTTAGTTTCCTCATTTATAAAATGGGGAGAATATGTGTCTACCTTTTTTCAGGGTTACTGTTAAAGTTCAGAAGGAATAAACAAGGGCAAGTTATCTGTAACTAAAGTGTGCCGTGCCCACAGGGAAATCAGATAGGGACGTTGCCTGTAGGTCACACATGTCTATCTAATGCGGTACGTGCAGGCAGGGAGGTGGCTAAAAGACCGAAAAGACCTTAGATAAAGTGTGTGCTCCCTACAAAGAGGGGGGATCTGGCAGACCTTCCATCTGTTCCAAGTGCCCAGCACAAAGCAAAGGCATATCTCCTAGGTTTTCAAGACTAATTTGCCTAAATGGGCACATGCTACACCCCAGGCTTAGTGCTGCGTGAAGAGGCTGCTTGCTTTACAGATCTGCCTTCTTTACTCCTCCCATAGTCCTGTATAAGGGGAATTTGCTGTTTTGAATGTGTCTCCCACAATTCATGGTTGAAAACTTGAACCCCAATGCAACAGTGTTGGGACTGGGGCCTAGCAAGCAGTGATTAGTTTATGAGAGCTCTGCTCTCAATGTCTTTATCATGGGAGTGAATTAGTTATGAAGAGAGTAGGCTCGTTATTAAAACATGTTCAGGCCCCTCTTGCTCTTTCACTGTATGTATACATGCTTGCTCTTTCACCGTCTACCTTGGGGTGGTGCAGCACAAAGTTGCTTCCCAGATGCTGGCACCATGCTCTTGGACTTTCCAGCCTCCAGAATCATGAGCCAAACAAACTTCTGTTGTTTATAAATTACCCAGCCTCTGGTATTCTGTTATAGCAGCAGAAAACAGACTAAAACAGTATTATTCCCATTTTCCAGAAAGAGGACCTGAGTCTCTATGGGATTGAGTTAAGGCCAAACATCATTAAATCATTAGGTGACAGAGCCTACTAGAGGCTACCAGTTCTAAAGTATTCACCCATGACTACTGCACAAAGATACCTCGGAATAAGAAGAGGACACACACACTTGACTTTGAGGACATTGAGGAGCAGGAAGAAAATAAACATAAAAATGAGCAAGATGTGTACATGATGCTATGGGAGTGGGATACGAGTGACCTATCCCACCTGCTCAACTGTCCATGCTAAATAATAGCCTCACAAGGTGAGGGACATATTCTTGGGGGAGAGAGGTGGGAGGAATATGACCAGCCATGCTGAGATCATGTGCTCATCCCTGAATGGTTGGGGTAGTTGGACTTTGAGTACCAATGGCCTGAAGGCCACAGAGGGAATGGAGAAGGAGCAGTTACCCAAAGAAAAAATGAGAGTTTCATTAGCAAAAGAAAAG
The DNA here is from genome assembly GCF_001604975.1 of Cebus imitator. Classification (NCBI taxonomy): domain Eukaryota; kingdom Metazoa; phylum Chordata; class Mammalia; order Primates; family Cebidae; genus Cebus; species Cebus imitator. The sequence continues at coordinate 1,009,450 of NW_016107840.1, forward strand.
GGTGAATGATGGCCAGTCCAAACCAAGTAACTTATTTTTCCCCTTTTCAGCTGACTAATTCAGGCCTCCTCTCCTGGTGCCTTTCTTGAGTACCTTGAGTCTCTTAGTGCCTGCCGTTTCCATAACACTTAGCTAATGCCTTGTGCGTATTGTCTGTTATTACTAGACTACAAGTCCCCTGAGGGCAGGAATTATGATTTTCATCTTTGAATCTCTAGGACTATAGTTCAATAATGTTTTCTATGGCAAGATGAACTTTGTCTTATGAAAAATGAAAATTTTCAGAGCAGGGCAATAGCAGGGTCTGATTTGTGCTCTGAAAAGATTTATCTGATCACAATATGGGGGCTAAATTAGTGGGGGAAGCAAATTGAGATAGGAAGACAAATATGGAGACTATAACAGCCGTCATCATAAGAGATGAGGAACCATGACAATGGCCACCAAGGAGTGGATATATGTAAATATCAGTATCTTCCTATGTCGGCCCAGCAGGGCAGCCAGTGGACAAGCTCGGCCTGGGGCCTCATGACACCATGTTACCGTGTCTCCACCAGTCTTGGCTTCACTTGGTGTTTGGCCCATTGGGAGGAGGGAGCTGGATTGTCTAAGTTAGGAATTATCTAAGATGTCCAACTATGGGAGGGTGGCGGGGGTGGGTCTTAGCAACTTCGACACCAAGGGAAGAATGTCATTGCTAAGCATGGTACTGTATGGACATGAGAACAAGCCAATGGCACAGCAGAGCTTACAAGAAAAAGCAGCCGCCTCAGCCCCACTGTCTACACACAGGCTCACTCCTGAAGGTAGCTTCTTTCTGTCATTTGTTTCTACTCTTCTGCTGTTTATTTCACCCTTTATTTTCTCTTTTTGTTGTTTGATGGTTCATCTTTATGTGCTGGGCTTCCTCATTCAGGTGGCTGCTCCTCCCTGCACACACTGTGATTCCTGCACTCAGATTCCCAAATAAATCCTGGGGCCTGATGTAGGGACTGAGGATGCAGCAGTGCACAAAAGGGCCAGTCATCAGGAAGTCTACATCCAAGTAGCGCTGACGGAAAGGAAGTGGTGACTACGCAGGCTCATGTGAGGACATGACGCACTCTAGGTATGGGATGGAGGGCAGACAGTGAATGTCAGCTTGTCCTCCATGCTGTGCTGCATCGCCTTTCTGGGTTTGAGAGCAGCACAGCCTCTTGTCCCACAGACCAGTCTTCTTGATGGGGAAAGTGCAGACACTAGACCAGGTGAGCAGAGAGGACGGCCCAGTGGAGTGTGAGGAGGGGAGGGTGATCACCACAGGGCCTGGGCAGCCTCACCCCCCTTCTTAGAGGACAGCACAGTGAGAGGACAGGGGCCAGCACTGATTCTGGGTGCCTCGTCTTCTCTGACAAGTGGTGGCTTGGGATGATAATTAAATTTATTTAAAACAGATTAAGGAAAATGATGCTTTCCCACTGCAGTCTGGATAGGCAGATTCACACCTGATATCTACATCTGCTCCTCTATAAAGGCAGCAGCAAGTATTGCCGAACAGAGGTAAGGAGCATGATTCGTGCCCCCCTTCCCTTTCCACAGGCCCAGGTCAGGAAAGCTGGTCATGTCTGCTGCGAGGCAAATAGCTCAGAAGCTTCCTACTTGAGTGAGCTGAGAGCCAGTACTCACCCAGCAGCAAAGCAGACCCCCTCAGGCAAGGCATCCGGGGCAGGGTGATGGCCACCTCATCCGTCAGGCTCCCGGGAGGGCCACAGAACACCTTCTCCACTCAGAGGCCACACAGCCTCTGTCCAGGGGTGGTGCCCTTCCTTCCCCTCACAGAGGCCTTTCTCCAGGACACAGCGCTCTCAGGGAATGCAGGTGAGGGCCCAGACCTCAGCAGCACGCCTGGGGCAATGGTATCCTAAGCTGCCTTTCTGCAGCTGACTCTAAGTCCGACAGAGTGGCTCCGAGCTATTCAGAATAGCAGAGTTACAAAGAGGCCCAGTGAATGAGGCCATGGTGTTTGCCAAATACTCCCTGGCACACAAAGCAGAGAATAAAGGTAGAAACGGCTCCAAAGTGATGCATCCCACAGCCTCAGGCTTTCCTGGGTTCGCTGTGGTGCTCAGGGCTGACGCTGCTTCCCAAAAGCTCTTAGTGCTCAGTCGCCGCTGCAGGCCTCTGGGTATCTGGGACACTGAAGGCCTCTGGTGCTTGGTTATGCCCAGGGTCCTGGTGTCGTAAAGAGCCTCCTGAGTATGGGTGCTCTCTGATTTCCCAGCACCCATGCCCGTCCCTAACAGCACGACTCTGTTTTGCAGAATCTTCTTTCCCTGTTCCTGTTCCCATCAGGGGGTCTTTGATTTCTAAGCTGGACCAAGGGATGAGCTGCTGGGAAATGTGACCTCCACACAGAGTCAAGGAGAGAAAGAGTACCTGGACGGCATTCCCTATGGTGCTGGTATCTGAGAGGGAACGTGGGGGCTCCTGGCCCCCAAGGCAACCCTGGTCTTCATCCTGCCTTTTTTCTGTTCTCAGCCTGGTTCTCCACTGTTCTTCCCATTTAAAATCTAACACACACAGTAAAAGTCCTGTTGCCTGAGAGGGCAGGAGGTGGTAGGGATAGGAGATGGGTATTTCTAGCTGGTATCTGATACCCATGTGAATTGGAGTATGGATGCCAACAGGAGACTCTAAATCAACTGATTTGTAGGCTCTGATGCTTACATTCACTTGAATGTACAGGGGTGTTTTGTTTTAAAAATAAGATAAAAATCTTTAGTGGCTGCCAAGCAGGTGAACATATGCAAACCATGGCAGGATGGGCCATTTAGGCTCCCGAGGCTGAGGACCCGCTCTGTCCTCTACTGCCATCAAGTCTAGGGCGCTGGGGGGCAAAGGATTATGAGCTGTTGCCTCAGGGAGCTTCACGCTGACCTGGGAGGGGAATAAAAGGGTTCAGCCCCACACCGATGGCACTCCTGCCCTCTTCTCCTCCCTACACTGCCCCCTTGTAGACCTCAACTATTCCAATTGTTTCATGTCAACCACTCCCAATTCTCCACCTTGTCCCCACCTGCACTTCCAAAATCCAGTCTCACATTTTCTATTGCCACCACCAGCAGGAAATCCCAAGGACACCTCAAACTTATTAAATCTAACCTTTGAGCATCAAGCGATGTGCCGGGATAGAGGGGAACAGAGCAAAAAACAAGAAATGGGAGGATGATGGCTTTGGAGGAGCAGCATCTTAGGTCTGCAGTGTCCCTGCATGGGCGTGGGCCTGCACTAGGCACTCCATAGCCACTCCCTGAGTGAATGCCTTCATGGAGAGCTCCAGCATCCCCTAGCGGTGAAACCTGAGTCCCACTCCGCCGTCCTCCCCACGCCCCCCAGGCTGCCCTAGCTCAGGCCCTCACCGCCTTGTCTCTGAGCTACAGGATCTTAACGGGTCTCCCCTCTTCAGCTTCCCCACTCCAATCCACTTTGCTGGTTAAATCTTTCTCAAGCTAAGGTGTGACAGTATTTGTCATGTAAACACACGTATCAGCTGTGTACCTGGCCCTGTGCTGAGGGCCTCACACACAGCAGCGTGCCTGCTCTTCAAAGTTGCCATGCGAGGCCAGGACTCATCTCCCCTCATTACAGGGGAGAAAGCCCAGAGGAGAAAGTGTAGCAGAGAGGCAGCACAGCTCCCTAGCCGTGCAGCTGGAGTATGCACTGGCCCCACACCTGGGCCCCTGGTCACAGCACTGTTCTCTTGGGCTGTACGTTGTATATATTTTTAATTTTCGGCATATTGCCATGTTTTGACATCTTAAAAAAACCTTCCTATCTGGGGAGAGACTGCAGCTCCTGGGCCAGTTCTTAGAAAGAGGAAAAGGCTCAGTGGTGAGCATGCCTTTGATGTGCAACCTGACCCGTTAGAGCTCTGCCTCCTCTAGCTGGGCCTTGTGCCCTAGAAGGCAGTGACCGCTGCCCTAATCATCCCAGGAACAGGGCTGTGGTCTGGATGTTCCCATCCCCTCAAAATGAGTATGTCAAAACCCTAACCTCCAGAGGTGATGGTAGTAGGAGGTCAGGCCTCTGGGAGGTGATCAGGTCACGAGGCCCGAGGGAGCTCATTGGCCCCTCATACCATGTGAAGACATAGTAAGAAAGCACCTTCTAAGACCCAGGAAGAGGCCCTCACCACACCCACCAGCTTCTTGATCTTGGACTTCCTAGCCTCTAGAACTGTTCATCAGCCCCGGAACCTGTAGTATTTGCTGCATAGTCTGAACTGAGATAGCCAGGCACCAACTAGGCACCACCCCATGCCCAAAGCCCACCACAGTGACTCTGAAACTGCTCGCCCTGCCCTGCCTTGCCTTTCCCACAGGAACCCCAGTAAAGGTCTTAGCCCAGCCTTCCCCTGGCCCTGCCTTCTGCTCCTGACCACCCTGGTGTCCTTCCCACATGGCCCAGCATGGCACCCTCCTGGCTCTAGGACCTGTGAATGTAATGGACTCTTCCTGAGTCTCTCCTGTGTTTCCTCCTGTGGCTGCACCTGACTGATCATCTTGTTAAAAAAAAAAAAAAAAAGAGCCTCTCATTCAAACATTTTAAATTGCTTTCCAAAGTGTACAGAGAAATAATAATAGGTCCTTCAATCTGACATTCCAGAACTTTCTGTCTGTTTCCAGCCCCTTTCCAGGTGAATCTCCCCCTTAGCGTCCAACTTGGCAACATGGGGTTCTGCCCCCACGCTGGCTTCGCTCCTCCCCCTACTTACAGGGTCATTTCTCCACGTGCTCAACTCCCACCTCTAGTGGAGAGCTAAAGTCATGCAATGCTTGGAACCTCCTTGTGAAAATGTCTGCGTAACCTTACCATGGGCACTGTAGTTGCACTCCTGTGCTGACCATGGCCTCCTGAGGTGCGTCCTGGTGGCACCGTCGCCTCTCCCAGGCTCTGGAGCAGGGAGAAACGGCCTGTCTCATGCCGGTTCATGCAGGGGGCCTCTCAGCTGCCGCTGCATTCTCAGCAGGATTCGATGAGTCACCAGAAGGGAAGTTCTTTCTCAGAGCCCGTGTGAATCTTCCTTAAAGAGTGGCCATCTGCCTCCACATCTCTGGGAAGATCTCCATCTCACCAGCCTGTGCCCAGGAAGGTCAGCACGTCCAAACCTCTTCATAAGAACCCCACGGAGAAGTAAAGGATCACTCTCGCATTATACACAGTAACCCTCTTCCCAGCTGAGCAATTTGGTGTTTTAGAACTTTAAATTCATTACTCTAGGTCATTAAAAATAATCGTGAATTAAAAATAAATATTCAGTATAATAATTAAGTGTTCGCAGGCAAGTTCCTTCTATTTCTTTTTAAGCCCCTGAAATCCCAAGTTCTCTCTTTCCATGGTTTATTGAAATTCGAAAGTATGCCTGTGTTCTGCTAGGTTCCGAGTGACCCTATGTTAAAATCCCACCCTTGAGGCAGAGCAGGTGGTTAGTATGGACCTGACTGTGAAAACACATTGATTAATTTTTAAAAGTGCAGGGTATATGAGGTTTCTTTTTGTTCATTTTTTAACCATTGAGATCTACTTCTTTCTGTTCTCCCAGCCAAAATAGTCTCAAAATTCTTTCCCAAAAGAGTTTCCAGGGGCAACTTAACAATATGCAGAAAACTCAGAGGAATCTGTGCTAGCCTGATGCTCTCAAGCCCTACCCTGGAAGAAAGTACACAAGTTAAATGCAGGGAAAGTTATGATCTGAAGCTGTGCTAGTAACTAGGGAAAAGAGAGTAGGTTCTTTTGGGTAGCTTGGTCTGCGTGGCTCCCAGATCCGTATTCACCAGTGCTGGCTGCCCTCACCGCCTCAGCCCTGCTTGCCTTCCAGGAGGTGAAAGAGCACTTAACTGCCCCATGGGGCTCCCCTGTCCCCAGACACGGGGGGATTCTGTCCTTTCAGAGCTGTAGGTTGGAAGGCTTACACCCTGAGTAGCAGAGAGGACTGTCCACACACTTGAAGAACTGCAGCCGATTTTCGGGCCCCAGGAAACTTCCTGATGACCTAGTTGCTGAGATGCCTAAGGCTTTCAAATGCTTGCCTGTCTTCCTCTGCAGTAGGGCTTGGGAGGCACATTCAAGCCCAAAGATTTCTTCTTTGGTCTTTCATTTTGTTAAATTTTGTCCATTTCTCTAGGTTGGTCAAGTAAATTTTGGATCTTGGTTCTGTCACCCAGGATCTCCTCCCAGCTTTGTGTGCTCAAAAGCCTCTAACTACTCAGGAGGCAGAGGCAGGAATATTGCTTGAACTCAGGAGGCAGAGGTTGCAGTGAGCCGAGATTGCACCACTGCACTCCAGCCTGGGCGACAAAGCAAGACTCCATCTCAATAAAGGAAAAAAAAAAGCCTCTAGTTGGCAAATATCCCAAATGCCCTTTCATGGCCAGGCTTCTTCCCCACATCAGCAGGAGATGAGAGAGACCCGGCAGACAGGTCACACTTCGGACTCGCTGCTTTCGGTCCCTTCATTCCCTTGGATCTGTTCTAATTTCACCATTGCCATGGCTTCCTTCTGTGCTGTTCAGATTTTTTTTATAGAATTGAGTTTGGACTGAGAACACGGGGCTCTGAGATCCCCCCGAGAGAGGTGGAAGCAGGATCCCTTTCATTTACCCTCCCGACCGTCATCAGTTCCTCTCTCAGCTGGACCAAAGCTGGCTTAGGCCCCATGTGGAAATCATGCCCTGCTTTGCCTGCTGCATCCTGCCTTTCAGTCCACAGACATTTCTGCATGGAAGAAATGTGCCAAGGTTCTCATTTCCTAAACATTCTTTCTCAGAGAAGGGCACAGGTGAACCTTGAGTCCTGCAGTCAGAATGTGGCAAGAAAGCCAGGTTTTCCTGCTCTATCCTCCCTCCCCTCAACAAAAGTGAGCCTTCCTCTTTTACACCAGTCTGGGCAGTGCAGAGTAGGAAATAAACAGCTCTGTTTCTCCCTCTCCTTCCTCAACAAATGCATTTCTCTGCAAAGAAACTTCACCATTTGTGTGTGGTTTCCCAGTGCCCTCCATGGCAGCTGGCTGCAGACCAACCAGGGGATAACCCTTAACATTCACAAGACAGCTCCGTGGACAGAGAGAATCACTCACTAACTCCAGCAATTATGATGTTTTTTTCTTTTATTCTAACAGAGAAACTTTCAATGTACCCCCAGCTAAGTTATTTATCAAATAGAAAGTTCATATGCCATGCCGAACTAGATTTTGTGTGAGCTTTGGCTGATCCATCCTAGAGACCTGGTTTGTTGAGAACGCAATGACATATGAGAAGATGAAATGAAAGCAAATTCATTTGGGGAGTTAATGCTTTAAAGTTGAGACTTCTTGGTACTGGTTCAGAGAAGCCATCATTTCTGGGAAAGAAAAATAAAGATGAGACAGATAGATGTGAGAGGTCATATAATCTGGTTTAATGAGGACTGTTTTGGAAGCTGTGGCTTTCAGCCATGCCTGTAAAATCCTCCTTTGATGACATCTGAGGACTACATGAGAATTTTTCTGCTAAAGACTTAGTATTCTGGTTATATATTACTGTGTATCAAACCATCCCAACATGTAGTGTCGTAAAACCACTCCCATTTCACTGTGCTCGTAAATTCAGTGAGTCATGAGTCTGAACAGGGCAGAACAGGGTAGCCTCCCCTCCTCAGGCTCTAAGGCCTCAGCTGGGAAGAGCTGAGTGGTCAGGCATGATGCTGAGGGTTGGGGCTGAGCAGGGCTTCTGCAGGTGCTATCACTCAATGCCTGGCTTGACAGCTGGGAGGCTGGGTCCTGTTGGAGTGCTGACCATAGTGCCTCCTCCTCGTCTTTCTGCCTGGTAAGGTGGCTCACAGCATGGTGGCTGGATTCTAAAAGAATATTATGGAATATTCCTGTGATGGAATATTTTATGTGTCATCTTGGGTAGGCCATTGCAGATGCTTGCTCAAATGCCTGCCTAGCTGTCACTGTGATGGCATTTTTAGATGAGATGAGCATTTAAATCAGTAGACTTGGAGTATAGCTGATCACACTCTATCATTTGGGGGGCCTCACTAATCAGTAGAAGGCCTAATAGCAAAAAGACTGAGGTACCCTGAGGAAGAGGGAATTCTGCCTCCTGACAGTGTTTGCACTCGAGCTGCGTACCAGCTGTTTCCTGGATCTGCAGCCTGACAGCCTACTCTGCAGATGTTGGACTTGCTGGTATCCACAATTGTGGGAGTGGATTCCTTAAGGTAGATCTCTGTACACACACACACACACACACACACACACACACCCTATTAGTTCCATTTAAGAAATAGTAATCCATAGGGGCCCAGGAGGGAGTCTCAAGAGAGGTTATTAGAGATGAAGGCTGAAGTGTCCAGGTCACTTCTCCAGGCTCTGCAGGGGAGACCAGATTCAGGGGGAGGGGATGTAGCCTACCTCTCCAAGGGAAGAGTGTCAAGGAATGCGGAACGATAGTTTGCAGCCTTCACACCATGAAGACACAATGGCCCTTTGGCAGCCAGGACCATACAGAGGGTAAGTGTTCCCAGTAATTGTCTAGGGGGCTGGGTGAAGAGCAGAGATGAAACGCACACCTGTGCTAAGAGCCCCAGCACCACTGCACAGCCTCTGAACGCGTCCTCTTAGGAGGAGCCTATTCACACCTATGTCTCTGTGGGACCAAGTCATCAAGGTGAACTACTGCCTCTGAGCCTTGGGAGAAACCCGGGGCACAGGGCCATGGGATCTCAATATCTGGATGACACAGTAGGCAACTTGGAAGAGGGCATACAGACAAAATCTAATATTTTGTGGGTTGGTGGACAGCTGACCACATGGACGGAAAGGTCCTCCCTCTGCTCCCCATGCACCAGGTAGTACAATAAATTCTTTCATAGTCTCATTTAACTTTTAAACTAAGCATGTAAAGTAATGTCTCAAAATCTATTGTAGAACAGATCACCCCAGCAGTCCTTTCATCATTGTGGTCCTGGGGTAGAGTAGGCTCAGCCATGGCTCTCAGTCAGCTGTGGTCAGAGGGCAATGAGGGCTGGCGTTTCCTCGAGGCTCACCCACTCACTGTGGATGCGCTGTCTGCTGGGACCTCAGCTGGGGCTGCCAGCTGGAAAGCCTGCATGGAGTCTCCAGGTGGCTGCTGGCTCCAAGCAAGAACATCCCAAGAGGGTCTGGCAGAAGCTGCGTGGCCTCTTATGACCTCACCTCAGAACCGCAAAGTGTCACTTCCATGACATTCTTTTGTTTCCAATGAGTCACAAAGGCCAGCCCTAATTTGGTGGGAGAAGTATCAAAGAATTTGCAGATGTGTCTTAAAACCATCACAGGTAGCATAAATTTCTCTCACTATACAGATGAGAAAACCAAGACCTGAGAGGCTGAGGTGACCGCGATGGTGCACACAGCTAACAAGCAGCAGAAGTGAGATGCAAAACCAACTCAGCCAGGTCCAAAGCCTGTGCGTACAACCACCATGCCGCCCTGTGTTTCTGTAAGCCAACGATCTAGCAGGCATATAATACATAGGAACAGAGTTCGAGATTGAAAGGCATGAGAAAGAACTAATAAACTATTCCCAGAGCAGGCAAAGAATGGGCATGTATCACTAAGAGAGGTCAGAAAAGGCTTCCCATGGCAGGTGGGTTTGGCAGAGTGGGTAAGATAAGGATGTGCAGAGAGGTTGGAGGGGGATAGGAAAATGTGGCAGGGGTGGGTCGGAGGCAGGTATTCCAGGCAGAGACGCTGGACATGTGGTAGCAGGAACATGCATGGTAACCCTAATAACAGCCTAGCGTGCATATGGTGACTCACAGAAGAAGAAAATGAAGGAGATGTGGACTTGCACATGATATAAAAGTGCCTAAATGCCAGGTCAAGGCCCTTCACTTTCATTTAAAGCTATGCTTCTCCAAATGTCGTCCCTGGACTGGCAGCATCAGCATCACCTGGGAACTTGCAAGAAATGCATATTCTTGGCCCCACTCTTGACTATGTTTTAACAAGTGCTCTAGGGGATTCTGAACCATCCTTGAACTTGAGACCCTCTGTTCCCAGGTATGGGGGCGCAGGGGAGGTGAGGACTCAGCCGTTTTTAGCAAGAGAGTTCAATAATCTGAGTTGCTCTTCAGCAGATCACCCTGGCTGGGCTGTGCTAGGAGGCTGAGCTGAGAAAGCATCCTTTGTCCAGGAAAGGGTAATGCAGGGCTGAACTAGCTGGGAGGGGAGGAGGAGGGCAGGAAGGAAGGACCCCTCACTGGAGCCCTGCAGCCTTGGGACTTGGTGATGGTGAGGAGAGCAAATGCTCCCTCATAACATCCTCTGTGGAGCTCACAGGCACAGCCGGCTACTTAGAATTTCCCTAAATATTTGAACCACATGGCCCAGGAATCCGGGTATAAACTGAGGAACCAGGGTTTGGGTTACAGACTCAGTTTCCTATTACACAATCAAGCAACTCTCTGTATTTTGCCTCTGGGAAAGCATTGCTTGGTCAAGCATTTTCTTTCAGCTCTTCATGCTCCATTGCAAGGCCTTTTGGCTAGACCCAAAGACCACTGATTTTTCTAAACTGCCTTTACAAAATGGATTTAAAAATATGATCTACCACGTATGATTGAAAATTAATGGGATAATTCTTCACACTCAATATATATTAGCTACTTATATTATTGCCTTCACTACCATTATCATTGTCATTATTACTCATTCATTCATCCAAGCTACCTTTGCTGTGCACCCACTACGTGCAATGCTCTGGGAACACAGTGGTGAATTATCACGGCCACTCCCCTGGATCTGTCTCTCCTTCATTGCCAGTTCACCTGTGAGATGAATAAGAACATGGGTCTTGGAGCCTTATACATTGGGTTTGAGCTCTAAATTTTATAAAGCATTAACTTTATAATCTTAGAAAATTGCATCTCTAGGACTCTTAATTCACCTGCAAATGGGATGGAAAGACTTGTGTCACATGATTGTGTGAGGATCAAATGAGAAAAAAAGATGAGGAGGAATTTGGAGGATGGCAGAGGCTGCACCCCCTTGGGGAATGCCAGGATTCCTGCTTCTCCCCTCTCCCTCTCTCCATCCCATGTACTCCTCTCCTTGGCCCGTTCACACCCAGAGCTTCCCACTGTCTCTGGTCTCTGTAGAGTTGCAGATTTCCCTGTCTCTGCTTCTGGGCTGCTCCCAGATGTGCTTCCAATTCAGTGAGAGCCAATTAAATAAGGAATCAACTTGCTGAATGACTAATTCAGTGAATAAACTGAATACGCAGATTTATCAACAACTTGCTTCTTTTGACTCTCTAGAATATGTGGCAGCTCTTACTGGATGTAATGATGGTCATGGATATTTAGGGAGTATTTCATTTGTGCTGCTGTGGGGATCATGAAGGTACTAGAACATAGAGGACTTTTCTGATGGAGGAAAAGTCAGCACCAGAGCCCTGCCTGGAGGCTGACTCAGAGGGAGGCCCCAGAGCCTTGAGCCCCAACTTCTACAGGTCTCTCAGGCTCTGCCAATTCATCCAATATAAATCACTGGAGACTTTAATAAATACATTTTTTTAAAGATCCATTCACTGATCAGTGTGTGGTCCACTAGCCTTGAGGGACTTGTTGAGTCCCAGACAGGCCCTTCCAAGTGGATTTTCAGCCACTTACGAGCACACGTGGCTGAGCCCTGATCTTAACCGCACAGAGATCAGCGTTGCCTCTGACAGCCGCCTGCCCTTCAACTTGAACCTATAGCTCAGCGCATTTACCAAGGTCCCAACAGAGGCCACAGAGGTGAAGGGGGAAGGGCCATTCTCCAGAATCCCGGATGTGGGATTCGGGGCCACCTGGAAGGGTCTGGGCCCTGAACGTTTTAGGTAACATCGCTCTGTGTTTTCTCTGTCTGAACCTTCCCCAAAGCTACTACTTTCCCCACCTGTTTCAACAATTTTTTCTTTTCCCAGCCAAGATTGAGAGTCAGAGGACTTTCTGCATTCACAAATGTCCTCTGCATTGCTCAGTTTCCGGGCTGGGCTCCGAGCACCTTCGTTCCCCTCTTCTTTTCTGCTTTGCATCTGCGATTGTGCTAGCTGTCCCAGGGACTGCGCCTGTGAGATGTTATCAGCTGCAGTTCCACTGAGCATGCGTGTGCTCACTATTGTAACTTCTTTCCACCAGGAGTAAGGTGGGGTTTCCCAGAGTAGAGGCAGCCAGGAGGTCCAGGTGGGCACATCTTGGCAAGGCTGCAACTGTCACACCCTCCCTTCTCCGTCCTGTATGAGGAGGAGAAGAAAGGCACATCTAACAGATAGGTTGACTGCTGGGGTCTGCTGCTCACATTCTGCACCATGAGCTCTGATGGAGGACACCCCCCTACCAGGGTGGGAGGATGGTGAAGGTCAGACCTTAGGATTTTGATTTACCTCTGGGGAAAGAGGGCCACAGGCCCTTGGAACAGGCCAGAGGAACTTGCCTAAACACATGCCAGAAAGGACAAAGGTGAAAGGGGCCACTCTGTGCATCCAGTCCTCTCCAAGGCAGCGTCCTGAGCACATCAGGCTGCCAATCCACCCAGCAGAGTCACTGTCTCAATTCAAACCTAGCCCCACCTCATACCTCATCAAACATGCCAGCAGTCCCTCGTCCTCCAGGACAATTTCCAAGCTCCATTTCCAAGCTCCCTTTCCAAGCACATACAGCCTTTAGTATCAGGGTCCTGTCTGTGTCTCCAGACTAACCACCTGTGTTGGTATTTTTCTAAGCCACACCCTGTCTCTGTGTTTTGCACATGCTGGGTCCCTGAGTGAATGTTCTCCCATGCCCTCTTGTTTCAAGGGCAGGTCTTACCAAGCGTTTTAGTCTGCTTGGGCTGCCATAGCTAAGTACCAGAGATTTGGGGCTTACATAGCACGAATTTATTTTCTCATAGTTCTGGAGGCTGGGGGTCCACGATCAGGATGTCCACAGGGCAGGATTCCCGAGGCCCCCTCCTTGGCTTGCAAGCACTGTCTTCTCCCCGGGTCTTCATGTGGTCTTCCCTCTGTGCATGTCTGTGTCCTAATCTTATAAGGACACCAGTGATATCAGATTAGGGCTCACCGTAATGATTTTATTTTAATGTGCTTACCTCTTTAAAGACCCTGTCTCCAAAGATAGTCCTATACTTATATATCCAATATAAGAGGTATTGGGGGTTAGGACATTAAGATAGGAATTTTTTCAGGGGACACAATTCAGCTCGTAAGAGGAAGTCCAAGGTAGGGGGACTCACTGCTCTACTTTGAACGGTCCTGAGCACACGGGGCAGCTGACTCCAGCCCTGTCTCTGCAGACCCGGTCTGAGTCCAGGCTGCCGTCTGGACCTCCCTCTGTGTCTCCACCACACCTTCATCTCACTGGTTCCTCCGAGCTTCTCTGCTGATGTGGTAAGAACCGGAGTGTAGGGCCTGTTTCCCTCTCTCCTTTCTACCTCAACGCCCAGCATACATTAGGTGCTCATATGTACAAAGGAACTCACACATGTTCCCTGGGTGGTTCCTGGTCCTTCCTATCCTCATGCCCCTTGCTGGAATGCCTCTCACCCTTCCCACTTTAACTCAAAGGTTTTTTACATCAGACCCATGATAAAGGCCCAGATGTAATGCAGACAACCATTCCAGATTCTTCCACCAGGACTGACTGGGCTGGTTTCTCTTGCTCTGTGCACAGAGCCCTCGCCACCCATTGTCCTCTGCCTCGGGTTTGGTTATATGGGGTACGTTTCGCTATGAGCACCTCTCATCCTCTCCACAGATGGGAGAAGAGGAGCCACCTCCGAGCCATCACTAGGATGACCACGCACCCTGGGTTAGAGCTGCTGCAGCTCACAAAGCTCTTGTTGAAATACTCTCGTCCTCTCAAGAACAAAGGTAGAAATCAAGGCAAAGGAGGAAGTGAAGCCCTGCACGGGTCACACAGCAGCACAAGTCTGGGGTGGAGCTTCTGGCTGCAAATCTGCCCCAGGCCGCTGGACTTGCCCCGGAACATGGAGCCTGCCGATGTCTGGCTCTACCTGCCTTACTCTTGCCCCACGTTTTGCATCATTAAACCCCTCACTAGCCTGGGGCTTGCTAGGGATGGCAGCTCCTCTATGCTGATATAGTGGCTGGGGCACAGTCCCCAAGAGACACGTCTCCAGAATTTCCTGACTGATTTTGATCACCGGCTCTGTGCCCATCTGTGATGTGAAGGCGGCTGCACCGGTGTTAGGAATATGAGAACTGAAGGCTCTCTGACTGTAACTGGAGACCACCCTGGACAGGTCTAAATTTAAGTTCCGTGCATCATCATAATAATCCTAGCTACCATTTATCCTTTGCCAGGGCTTATGCAAGATGGCTCCCCATGTAGTCCAATGAACATCCCACAATCCAATAAGGTCTGCCCTCTTATTGCATTACAGACAGGGAAACTGAGGCATGGGAGATTAGATTATGTTCTCAGACCAGCCCTCTCATACACACCAGTAATACACTTAAAGTCTGTGCTCCATTCTAGACCAGAACTTAAATGGAAAACCCTAAGTGAGTTTGCAAACACACACACCTACATTATTGAGCTTCTTAAGCTAGCTGGGTGCAGGTGACCTGTGTACTGGCCGGGAGCTCACACCGATGCAGTGCTGACCATGCAGCTCCATGGCTGCTCCAGCCGCCTCTCTGTGGCCTGTTTCTCTGACTGTTCCACTGCAGCTGTGGGGACCATGGGATTTAGCAAGGAATTAACCTAACTGTATCCTGTGAGTCATGGACATCGCTCAGCTAATAATAACAACAGCTAACCCCTGTGCAAGCCCAAGAACTCACGAATCACAGAGATCCTTTACCCAGGAGAGCTCAGTTGATCCTTCTCATTGCCCGACCAGGGAAGTGGGTGGTGGTGATGTTTCTTGTTTTGTTGGTATTCCAAGGTCAAGACAAAGGGACAGAAGGTGGTGGCTCCTTGGCTGTGTGCCTGGAAACCTGAGGAGCCTCAGCATGGGGAAGACCCAGTGGAATCTGAGCACTGAGCTGTCTTTATTTGGACTTTCAGAGAAAACACAGATGGGACAGAGTCTGCCCCCACATTATGTGTTATTTCAAAAGGGACAGAACAGGGTTCTTGCAAAAGTCTCCACAAAGACAGAGAGAGGAAAATGACAACACACAGCACAGAAAGGAGGCAGCACCTGCAAGTGATTGGGGCCTTCAGGGATCACCTTACCCTGGGGTTGGAAAGTAATTATCCCCAGTTTATTATCCCGAGCAGCAGCATTTATCGCTGAGCAAGTCAGAAGAGAGAAAATCCAAGCTCCAATGGATGGGCCACCCCTTCTGATCTTTGGCCTTCTTGACTGCACTGATGTCCAGGGTCTGAGCTATAAATTGTGGCAATGGCGACCTCTGGATTGGGTAGCTGCACCTGGGAGAAAGCCGTGCTTGCTAAAAGGCAGGATGCAATCTCTCTTATCTAGGAGAGCCTCAGGGCTGTGAGACCCCAAAGGAAGAGCTCAGTGTCTGAATTTTTAGGGCATGGAAGGAACAGAGGAGACTCGGAGGGTTAGATAAAGGCCCTCTATCCCCCAAACTCAGGGGCAGGGCTGGGCATGGAATCAGGAGGTCTTCCTCCCACACTGATGCCACAAAGGACCAGGCTGGACACTCCTGGGTGTGGGGTCGACTTAGCCTTGAGCTTCTGCGTTTGACCTCTGCAGTGGGACTTGTCTCTCTCTCTCAGCTTAGCCCTGCATAGCCAGAGTGGAAGGAAGCGTTACTTTTCCTTTCTGAAGAACATCAGGCTTCACTGGTTTGCTTTTTTTCTCCCCTTTCTTTTTCTCTATTTCTTCATTTAGAACAGATCTTCATCAGGCAATTAATTGGTACTCAACAAATTGCTGATATACGTACTGTAGTAGCCCCGTCTTATCCCAGAGGATGCCTGAAACTGCGGATGGTGTGGAACTGGATGGACACTGTGTTTAAGATTTCTCAATTTCTTTCCCAAGAACAACAGCTTTCTCCAGGGCTCCACCCACATGGCGTGCTCACTCCTCATGAGCCCCTTTTGCCCTTTGCCATGCGAGGCCTCCTAGGTGGCATTATCTGTGAGGAACACACCCTCTCCAGGTGCCAAACCTTCATCTTGGGCTTCCCAACCTCCAGAACTGTGAGAAATAAATGTCTGTTGTCTATACATTACCCAGTTTAAAATCTCTTGTGATAGCAGCATGAATGGACTGAGACAGCATCACTTGGCTCTGTGGTGTCGTAGTGCCACTCAGATGCTCGCTCTGCAGGGACACCAGCACAGGCCTCCAGGGCTCTCTGGTTTCCTGCCTTCTGAACACAAGTTTATTTTTCTGAGTGGAATCACCTTTGGACAGAGAAGATAGAGGGTAACTATCATCTTTCAGGGATCCTCATTGGACATAGAGTTATATGATTCTTTACATATACAAAGTGCTTACACAGCACATTCAACCCATTATCACACCCACTTCTCCAAAACTTCTTTAGGTCTGGGAGTATAGAATGTCAGAAGCATTGAATGACTTTCCCAGGGACAGCGGGAAAGTGGGAGTAAGACAGGATCTCTGCACCACTTTTTGTCCAGAGCTATATCTTCTTGCACCCTTCCTCTTCAAATTTATTTCAAGAGTAATTTTCCTCCATGGTTGATATTAGCATTTGGCTGTGTCATTTTTCCCACCCACTACCCCCTCCCCATTAATCTTTTCCTCAGTGATATACTTCCTTTTCCCCTTAATCACCTACCTGTTCCTCCTGGGTCTAGTTATATTCTCTCCCTAACTTTTGGAAAATCTGAAGTAAAAGAGTAGACATCGATAGAGGACTGATGAATCCTCAAAGCCAGGTGCACCTGGGATGGGGGCAAGTTCAGTGGAGTCATCGTGCCTGCCTCAGTGACCACTGCTTTCCAGGTGGATGTTTGGGAGGTGTCTGGCTGGCTGTATATGATGGATCTGCATAGCTTTGGAGCGTACTTTCAGTTCTACTCCCAGATAGGGGTTGGCTGTTACCATCCTTTCCCCTAGCTGCTCCTGAGATTTCTACAAAGCTAGGCGGACACATCAGCCCGAGAATGTAACCACCAAAGAGTGCCCTCGTTCCCTCTCTGTCTGAACAGTCCCTTTGGCTTTTCTCTTCGTAGCATCCTGGAAGGTCACTTCACTCTGTCCCCCAGTGCTTGGGGCTACTGTGGGAGCAACAATAGGATTGAGAAGGAGCACAGGCTTCTGAATCCAAACCTCTCGGGATCTTGGGACCAGCTTCCCCACTTGGCTGCTGACACATTGGGTGAAACAATTCCTGTAAAACTGGAATAATCATAACACTCACCTTGAAAAAGAGTTTAAAAAGGAGAATTAAAAAATGTGTATCTACAAAGAACTGTGTTGTGCACAAAGTTATCACTAATGTTAATGATATAAGACTCAAGAAATGTTTTCCCCTCCAAATGTTCAAAACTTGGGTCATGGGGGATGCCTGCCACGATCCCTGAAAAAAGAACAGTGATGAAAGAATTCCAAGAAGACGTTTGCTTTGAAGAAATGTATTGAAGGGAAAACAAGACATTGTTCCCATTTTTACTAACAGTTTTGTAAATAACACGGCCAGTCCCTCCAAACCAGTCCCTTCCACATTCTCTGAAACAAACCAGATTTTGTTATTAAATATTCATGGATATTTACCATATTTGCTGGAATGTTCATTTGAGAAACCAAATATGTGAGATCCAAGGCTGTGTGTTTATAAAATTTATGAAATGTAATTTTAAACAAATTTGAGACAGTTTACAGCCACATTTTAATTCCAATTAATGATAGAGTGAGGCTGGATTTTTACATGGCATGAGCACTTTTAAAAATATATGTGGTTCTCATATGATTAATACAGGTATGCACTCACAGCTACCATTTTCTTGAAAGACAGAAAACTAGGTCTACTTTACCTGCTGCCTTTCAGCAGCTGTGTGATATCAGGTAAGGCTTACTCTTCTGAAGTTCAATTTCATCATTGTAAAACTAAGAGTCCCTGAAAGAGTGCTGTCATGCCAGTTATTTCTCTAAACTCTTAGGTTAAGAATGAAATTCACTAGTTCAAATTATTGCAAAGATTTCAAATTGCTGTATTCACACTCTTCTCTTGAGAAGTGCTATTCTTCATCTCTGCAATATATACATACATACATGTGTGTGTGCATGTGGAGCATTCCAAATCTAATATTTTTAAATCCAAATGTTCCAAAATCTGAAGCTTTTTGAGTGCTTACATGACACTCGAAAGAAATGCTCATTAGAGCATTTCAGATTTCAGATTTTCTGATTTGAAATATTCAACCACTATAGTGCAAATGTTCCAAAATCTGAAAAAATCTGAAATCTGAAATACTTCTGGTTCCAAGCATTTCAAATAAGGGACACTCAACTTGTATCACTATCTGTATCTATCTGTTATGGTTTGAATATGTCCCTCAAATTTCATGTGTTGAAAACTTAATTGCCATTGCAACAGTATTAAGAGGTGGGGTTTTTAAGAGGTAATTAGGCCCTGATAGCTCTGCCCTCATGAATTAATTAATGCTATTATCATAGGAGGGGGCTAGTTGTTGCAGGAGTGGGTCCATGATAAAAGAATGAGTTCAGCCCTGATTTTTTCCCTTGTGGGAGCTCTCTAGCCATGTGACCCCTTCCACCATGTGATGACACAGCATAAAGGCCCTCATCAGATGTGGCCCCTTGATCTTGAAGTTCCCAGCCTTCAGAACTATGAACCAAATCAACTCTTATTATCTATAAATTAACTACTTTTCAATATTCTGGTATAGCAGTAGAAAATAGGCCAAGAAAATATGTGTGAATGTAGAAATATAGGAAAGACATAGATCAAGAGCATAATTCCAGGGCACCCTGGGGTACATAGCTCTGGTTTTTCCGTCAAAAGATATGATTCTCAATTACAGGTAATGTGACATTAAGCAAATGACTTAGTTTCTCTGAGCCCGTATTTCAAGTGTTCTATCTTCATCTTTCTCCGTGTCTGTGTCCCAGTTTACACTTCCTTATTTTCCAAGGCCAGGCCACAAAGATTGTTCATCTCCTCCTTTGCACAGCTGGATAAGGCCAGCACAACTTATTTGCTGTGGAGAATTTCACTTTCCTTTTTTGTCAAATGCTTTTTTATTTTTTCACCAACCGATAGGATCATGTGGCTTTTCTTATTTAGCCTGATGATATGGTGGATTACACTGACTGACGTTCAAATGTTGAACCAGCCTTGCACAATCAAAATAAAACCCACTTAGTCATGGTTTTATACATTACAGAATTCAATTTGTGAATATTTTGTTGAGAATTTTTGTGTTAAAGTTCATGAGATGTATTGGTCTGTAGTTTTGTATTTTTTTTTTTTTTGGTACTATCCTTTGTTTTATATCAATACAATACTAGCTTTACAAAATGAATTAGCATGTGCTCTTTCCTCTGAACTAATTGTGAAAAATTAATGTTAATTTGTTTTTAAATGTTGAGTAGAATTCTGGTTCTGGACATTTCTGGAAGCTTTTTTGTTTTCTGTTTTTTTTTTTTTTTTTTTTTTTTTTTT
>NW_016107840.1:1030409-1033619 GCF_001604975.1 Cebus imitator
ATGACCAGTGATGATGAGCATTTTTTCATATGTTTGTTGGCCTCATGTATGTCTTCTTTTGTAAAGTGTCTGTTCATATCCTTTGCCCACTTTTGAATGGGCTTGTTTGTTTTTTTTTCTTGTAAATCTTTTAGTTCTTTGTAAATTCTGGATATCAGCCCTTTGTCAGATGGGTAGATTGCAAAATTTTTTCCCATTCTGTTGGTTGCCGATTCGCTCTAATTACTGTTTCTTTTGCTGTGCAGAAGCTGTGGAGTTTGATTAGGTCCCATTTGTCTATTTTGGCTTTTGTTGTCCATGCTTTTGGTGTTTTGGTCATGAAGTCCTTGCCTACACCTATGTCCTCAATGGTTTTGTCTAGATTTTCTTCTAGGGTTTTTATGGTGTTAGGTCTTACGTTTAAGTCTTTAATCCATCTGGAGCTAATTTTAGTGTAAGGTGTCAGGCAGGGGTCCAGTTTCTGCATTCTGCACATGGCTAGCCAGTTTTCCCAACACCATTTATTAAACAGGGAGTCCTTTCCCCATTGATTGTTTTTGTCAGGTTTGTCAAAGATTGAATGATTGTAGATATGTTGTGTTGTTGTCCGAGGTATTGACAGAACGTATCTCAAAATAATAAAAGCTATTTACAACAACCCGACAGCCAATATCACACTGAATGGGCAAAAACTGGAAGCATTCCCTTTGAAATCTGGCACTAGACAAGGATGCCCTCTCTCACCACTCCTATTCAATATAGTATTGGAAGTTATAGCCAGAGCAATCAGGCAAGAAAAAGAAATAAAGGGCATTCAAACAGGAAAGGAGGAAGTCAAATTGTCTCTATTTGCAGACAACATGATTGTACCCCATTGTCTCATCCCAAAATCTCCTGAAACTGATAAGCAACTTCAACAAAGTTTCAGGATACAAAATCAATGTGTAAAAATCAGAAGCATTCCTATACACCAATAAGAGACTTAAAGAGAGCCAAATCAAGAACGAACTGCCATTCACAATTGCACAAAGAGAATAAAATACCTAGGAATACAACTAACAAGGAACGTAAAGGACCTCTTCAAGGAGAACTACAAACCACTGCTCAATGAAATAAGAGAGGACACAAACAGATGGAGAAACATTCCATGTTCATGGTTAGGAAGAATCAATATTGTGAAAATGGCCATACTGCCCAAAGTAATTTACAGATTCAACGCTATCCCCATCAAGCTACCAATGACCTTCTTCACAGAACTAGAAAAAAAAACCTTAAACTTCACATGGAACCAAAAGAGAGCCCGCATAGCCAAGTCAATTCTAAGCAAAAAGAACAAAGCGAGAGGTATCACACTACCAGACTTCAAACTATACTACAAGGCTACAGTAATCAAAACAGCATGGTACTGGTACCAAAACAGAGGTATAGACAAATGGAGCCCGGCTATTTTTTTGTATTTTTAATAGAGATGGGGTTTCACTCTGTTGGCCAGGCTGGTCTTGAACTCCTGACCTTGTGATCCGCCCGCTTGGCCTTCCAAAGTGCTAGGATTACAGGCATGAGCCACTGTGCCTGGCCACAAATTCCATTTCTTTTATGGTTTTAAGACAATTGAGGTTGTTTATTTCAACCTCATTAAATTTCTCTAGTTGGTGATCTTTGAGGAATAGGTCTATTTTTCTAAGTTAAAGAATTCATAAGCATAAATTTTTTTATGGCATTTTCTTATTATCTTTTTTAATGACTGCAGAATCTGTATTTCATTCCTGATATTACCTGTATGTTTTTTCTCTCCCTTTTTTTAAAAAAAAATTTTGTCAGCTTTTGTATTAGTCCATTTTCATACTGCTATAAAGAAATACCTGAGACTGGGTAATTTATTAAAAAAAAATGAAGAAAGGGAGAGAAAATTAATGGACTCAGTTCCACATGGTAGGGGAGGTCTCACAATCATGGTGGAAGGTGAAGGAGGAACAAAGGTATGTCTTATATGGCAGCAGGCAAGAGAGCATGTACAGGGGAGCTAACCTTTATAAAACTGTCAGATCTCATGAGATCTATTCACTATCATGAGAACAGCACAGGAAAAACCCAACCCCATGATTCAGTGACCTCCCACTGGCTCCCTCCCATGACATGTGGGGATTATGGGAGCTGTAGTTCAAAATGAGATTTGGTGGGTACACAACCAAACCCTATCAGCCTTGCCAGAGGTCTATACATTTTATAATTTTTTTTTTTTTTTAAGAACTAGCTTTTTGCTTCATTTGTTTTTTTCTATTGCTTCCCTATTTACAATTTTGTGAATTTCTGCTCTTCATTGTTTTCTTTTTTCTGCTTGTCTTGCATTTACTTAGTTCTTTATTTTTCCCAGTTTCTCGACATAGGTGCTTAAAGTATTAATTTGAGATTTTTCTGATTTTCTAAACTAATAAATTAGGGCTATAAATTTCCCCCTCAGCACTGCATTAAATGCACTTCATGTATTTTGATGTGCTGTATTTTAATTTAGTTTTTAATTTCTTTCAAGACTTCCTCATTATCTTATGGGTTACTTGCAATTGTGTTGTTTAATTTGCAAGTGGTTGGAGATTTTTCTGTTGTTCTGTTATTGATGTCTAGTTTAATTACATTTGGTCAAAGAACACATTCAGTATGATTCTTATTATTTTAAATATATTGACTTTTTTATGACCTAAAATATGCTCTGTCTTGGTGAGTGCTTCATGGATGCTTGGAATGAATGTGTATTCTGTTGGTATTGACTAGAGTGCTGTATAAATGCCAGGCAGTTCTTGTCTGCTGGTGTTCTGCAGTTCTTGTCTGCTGGTGTTCTTCAGTTCTTCTAATTACTGAGAGTGAGAGTATTGAAGTTTGTAACTACAATTGTGGATTTGTCTATTTCTTCTTTTAGTTCCATCAGTTTTTTATTCATGTTTTTTAAGGCTTTGTTTTTTGGTGGACACATATTTAGGATCATCATGGCTTGCTAATCTTTTTATCATTATGTGAACTCATTTTTGTCTATAGTTAATTTTTCATTTTTGTGGAGTCTATTTTACCTGATATTAATATATCTACTTCTACTTTTTAAAAAAGTACAGTTTATCTTCTTCTATCCTTTTACTTTCAACCCACCTAGATCACTTACTGGCTATGAAATCCGTATGTCATTGCATTTTATGTGTCTTTCAGACAGAATACTTTTTTTTTTTTTTTTTTTTTTTTTTT
>NW_016107840.1:1033839-1040455 GCF_001604975.1 Cebus imitator
GGGGTTTCACCATGTTGACCAGGATGGTCTCGATCTCTTGACCTCGTGATCCACCCGCCTCGGCCTCCCAAAGTGCTGGGATTACAGGCTTGAGCCACCGCGCCCGGCTCAGAATACTTTTTACCATGTTTTTAAATCCACTTTGTCAATTTCTAACTTTTAATTGGTGTACTTAGAT
Source organism: Cebus imitator (assembly GCF_001604975.1). NCBI lineage: Eukaryota > Metazoa > Chordata > Mammalia > Primates > Cebidae > Cebus > Cebus imitator. The sequence continues at coordinate 1,034,018 of NW_016107840.1, forward strand.
CATTTACATTATTGACACAATAGGGCTTACATCTGCCATTTTGTTGTTTTTTGTTGGGCTCTTCTGTTTCTTATTCCTGGGTTTCTCTACTTATTTTTCTGTGAGTTACTTAAACAGTTTTGTAGGATCTCATCTTGATTTATTAGTAGTAACTTTCTTGTTTTGAATTGAGAGAAGCTCCTATCTAAATGTTGTTAGGTTTTACTGTGGGAAAGGCTCATTTCAGGAACTGCATGTGACTCTTACAAAAAACACAGCACTGAGAACCCAGCTTCTTTGGGGTAGAGCACTCATAACCAAGTACAGGACCCTTTCCACCCTTCACACAAGGAAGCTTTGACAGAACTCAGCACCCACAGCAGTGGATGCTGAGTGCATCCAATGGCAATGACACCAGGACCAACCATCTGGCGCTAAGAAAGCACATCCAATTTATTATGGGAAAGAATCCTGAGAGAGAAGACAGAACTTCCCATGGTTTGCAGGATGTGTCCTCAGAATGTAGCCCTATAAGCCTGGAGTGGGTTCCCTTTGTATCTCATGCTGGTGAAAACATACATCAATGGAAATGTCAATGCTATCTCTTCCTTACTCAGACTTACCTGTCTAACTGCAGCCCTCCCAACAGTGGCCTATTGAATCCAGATTATCTGCCTTACTTGGCAGAGAAGAATAGAGACAACCTTCACCATCTTCTATGCCCCAAATGTGATGCAAGTACATGACCATAAGTCCTGCGGCAAGCATTTCCCCCAAGATGCTTAGAGCTTTCAGACTCAACCTCATTAGTCCTTGAGGTAAAGATCAAAGTCTTTATCTGTCTGTTATAAGTGGAAAGATTAAGAAATGGATACTTGCCCAGGGTCACATGCTAAGCCAATAGCTGAATTAGTAAACTCCCTCCTTGGATCTATGAGATAATTGGCCATGTTAGCTGATATCTGCAATACTACGTATTTCTGATGCTTAGTTTATAATCCAACTGGACTTCTGCCTTCTCAGAAAGAAGTGTACAGTTTGGTTTAGGGACACCTGGCTCTGTCAGGGCTCACTTAGCATAATACATAATGACGGGATGACATGTAATAATAATAGCTCATATTATCCTGAGGTTTTTGGAACTCTCACTGGATTTGTTCATTCATTAGTTCCTGCACTCATTAAATAATCTCTGTCAAAAGCCAGTAGAGCCCAACAGTGCTAGACTCAGGTGCTGCAGAGGGGAAGGCGTCAGGTTGGTGAGAGAGGCAACCAAGTAAACAATTACAGATGCAGGGATAAGTGCAATGGGAACGGGAGCTACAAGGAACAAGGAGACAGAAAAAAGTGGGCTGAAAGAAACTTTTGAGAAGTGGCTGCCCTTTATTTAGAAATTTGGCAGACAGCCAAGAGGACAAAAGCTATTCTAAGCAGAGAATGTTCCAGATAGAAGGGATGGACAGCAAGTGCAAAGACATTGACTTAGCACTAACTAATGGTACATCCATGAAAGGCAAGGAACTCAGTGTGGCTGGAAACCTGGAAGACAAGTGCAGATTTATGGGAAATTAGATCAAGGAGAGTCTAGAGCCAGATTGAGGGAGGCCTTCAACATCTGCCACCTCCACGGCAGTGTACCACGCTGGGAAGAGCATGGGGGCTGGAGTCAGACGATCTAGTTTCAATATGGATGCTGCCTTGTTTATGGGATTCCTCACTTTCCCCGCTCCCAGCTACCCAAACAGTTGTCCAAGGTGTCTAAAGCATTAAGCAAAGAATGGATTTACAGAGCCATTAAAATACCAACTCAATGTCTTCTAATGGTTTGTGTATGTGTCTGGATTTAACATCAGCCGAGTGGAGCTTGAAGCCACTTTGCTCTGGTTATGGGATCTAGTGAAGCTTAAGAAAACTGGCTGCAGACCAGGTCTGTGGAATAATTGTTCGCCAACATCTGCTTTCAAGGTACCTGGAGCCGCTGCCTTCGGCAGACTTTTCACTGCTCCCTTACGTGTCTTGGGAGCGTGTTCTCCAGGGGCACAGCTCAGTGTCAGAAAAGTAGACACACAGATCCCAGGACAGGTTGTGTCCACTCACAGCGCTGCATTCATACACTCTTCCTAAACTCTTCCCTGCGAGAGAAGCTCCGGGGATCATCGTCAGTCAAGATTGATGCCTTTTCTCTTCTCCTTCAGCATTTTTTATTCCTTTTTGTTTCCTCCAGAGAAAATGATTTATTGAGTGCAGTAGCCTAAATTGAAAAATATCTAGTACCTTGTCTATTAAACCAGGCCAATGGACTTACCACTCCGTTTAGAAAGCTGTCTACACCTAGGCCTAGTAACAGCTGTGTTGACAGTTCTGGGATGAATGAGGGAAATGTTACAGAGATTGAAAATGTGTGACTAAGTGATTTAATTCTTGATGCTTTACTCTCAAAGGAGGACTGCTTGGAAAACTTTGATGTTTCTAGAGCTCAACTGCCTAGGGTGGTCATGGTTTTTCAGGTTTATCTAAGTAGAGCTGTTTGATGAACACATTTCACACCTAAAAATACACACACTGCACCAACACACACATACACCACAAAACACGTGCATTGTACTTCATATTTCCAGAGAGCCATTGTGAGTACTACCATTACATACCTCCTGCTGGAGAAGAGGAGTAGGGTAGATTGGCATTAACAGCTCTGATCACATAGATTGGCATATGATATGCCAAGTGCTCTGATGACAGTTCTTTCAGTAAGCCTTCCAGGAAGGCATGGTCCTTTCGCTCACAGGTGAGAAAACAAAGGCTCAGTGGAGCTCAGGTACTGGCTCAAAGTCCCACGGCGACTCACTCTAGGTTCATCTGGCTCTCATGCCTGTGTGTTCTCTGTGACTATGGCAAACCAGACTGTTCTCCAAAGACAATGATGTCAAGGAAAAATACGAAGTCTATTTCCATAGACAAGGATAGTCACCTCCTCTGAGTTCATTCATTTATTCAATGAATTTAAATATGCTGGTCTACTACATGCCAAGCACTACTCATTTAGAGAAGCTTCTCATAGCCTAAATGAAACATACTGGAAAGCAACTACAGCTGCAGGTTTTGTTTCATTTATGTCACAGGTGCTGAGAAGCAGAGATCATTCTACAAGCCAGGTAATCAGAAGCATCAGAAATGAGTGTCACCCGCAGGTGTCACTTCCATTACTTCAATGGGGACATCTCTCTTGGCGCTTCAGCAAATTTCTTAGGTTCTCTGAGCTATTCTAACAAATCCCCACAAAGTTGGTGGCTTGAAACAACGGAAGTTTACGTTCTCACACTTCTGGAGGTCATAAGGCAGAAACGAAGGTGTCAGGTGAGCCGCATTCCCTCCAGTGCCTGTAAGGGAGGATCCTCCCTCACCCAGCCTCACCCAGTTGCTGGTGGTTGCAGCAAACCTCTGCCTTCTCAGTCTTGTGGGAGCAGAATCCCCACCTCCATCTCACGTAGCCTCTTCGCCCTGTGTCTGTCTCCCAGTTCTCTTTTTCTTCTCCCTTCCCTTCCTTTCCCTTCCCCTCCCTTCCCCTCCCTTCCCCTCCCCTCCCCTCCCCTCCCCTCCCTTCCCTTTCTTCCTTCTTTCTTTCCTTCTTCTTTCTTTCCTTCTCCTTTCTTTCATTTTTCTTCCCTCCCTCCCTCTTTCTTTCTCTCTCTCTTCTTTCTTTCTTCCTCTCTCTCTCTCTCTTTCTTTGTCTCACTCTGTCACCCAGACTGGAGTGCAGTGGCAGGACCACAGCTCTCTGCAGCCTATACCTCCAGGGCTCAAGCAATCCTCTTGCCTCAGCCTCTTGAACACCGGGGTCCACAGGCCTGCTCCATCACACCCAGCTAATTTTATATTTTTTATAGAGGCAGAGTCTCCCTATGTTGCCCAGGCTGGTCTCAAACTCCTGAGCTCAATCAATGTTCTTGCTTTAGCTTCTCAAAGTGCTGAGAGGTGTGAGACCCTGCATCTGGCCTTTTCCTATAAGGACACAAATCATTGAATTTACTAGGATTGGAATACCTAATACAGTATGACCTCATTTTAACTTAACTGATTACACTGGGAAGACCCTATTTCCAAATACATTGTGAGGTTCCAAGTGGACATAAGTTTTGGGGGCATTACTTAACCCGCTAAAGTAGGAAAGCAACAGGGAGCACCTACCTTGGCCTCTCACCAACCTCTTTCCTTCTGCCACCACTGTTGCCCACTATGTGCCCTGCTACCCACTGTTCTCACCCTCTACCTCCTGTCCCAACAAAAATCTCTGCTAGAAAGCCACTGGAATCACTCTTTTGCCCCATGAATCAAAGCCCTCAGGTAGGTCCTCTTTCTTCCCACCGGGACACCTAAGACAATGGATCCAGTGCTCCGAGACTCTTCCTTAGCTGGGAGAGAAAGTAAGCAGGTGGGCAAGCCTGAGCAGCCAGACCAGGCTGGGACTGACGTTTAGCTACACCTCCGAGTAACATGATCTTGAAAAAGTTATTTAAGTTCTTCAAACCAGGAATGGGGTATAAGTTCCAGGGTTATTGAGGGGATTAAGTTAGACAATAATTTAAAGTTATTAAATGGTAGCTGTTAGTAGCAGTAAACTGGAAGAAGTACAAGAATTTGGGGCTATACCAAGAAACGGTAGATGCCCCTGGATGCCCTGGATGAAAAGAAGTGGAAACTTCTTCCCACATTCAGGTTGCTGCAGAAAATGGTAGAGTCTTCTACCAACTGGACCTAGGAGACCCATTTTTCCTGGAACAACAGCTTGAGAAACAGACCTGAAGAACTCAGAACGCTTAGCAGCACCTTTCCTGTCCACGAGTACCACTTCTCTGGCACTTCATGGCTTCACTTTCAACTATCCATGAACTCTTCCCTCACTACCTGTCTCCTTTACTGGAGGAAGTAAAACAGTAAGTAAGAACAGTAAAATTAAATGACTAGCTTAAGGAAGCTGAAAAGGACAAGGAAAGCAGGTAAGAGTCATTATAAAGTTATAACAGTGAAAACAATGCAGTTGATACAGTAAAAGATAAGTGAGTAAGTGACAAGACTGTTAGGGTTTGAATGTTTGTCCCCTCCAAAACTTATGTTGAAATTTCATCCCCAACGTGGCAGTATTGAAAGGCGGGACCTTTAAGAGGTGACAGGGTCATGAGGGTGCCCTCATCATTGCATTAATCCTTCACGGGGGTTAGTGGATTCATAGATTAACATGTTATTGTGGGAAGGGGGCTGTGGTGGCTTTCTAATAAGAGGAAGAGGGTCCTGAGCTAGCAGGCTCAGCCCTGGAATGTATTACAGCAAGAGTGAACCCTAACGTAAACTGTGGACTCTGGTGATAATGACATGTAATGCAGGCTCATCAGTGGTAACAGATGCACTACCGCGGTGGGGGATGTTGGTAATAGGGGGGCTGTGTACGTGTGAAGGATAGGATATATGAGGAAATCTCTGTATCTTTCTCTCAATTTTGCTGTGAAACTAAAGCTGCTCTCAAAAATGAAGTCTAAAAAATTCCCTGTTATCTGTATGTAGATGCTTTATTAGGTATTAATTAATATGTATGAAGCACCTCATGACCCATAAGGGTACCAGGGTTTGGAGGAGGAAGGATTTTTCCTTGAATATGTGCCTTGGGATATGTTATCTGATGGAAAGTAGTCTAGTAACTGAAAGCAGTCTTAATAAGGTGGATTGAAACCATGCTCTGCACAAAGTTGCCACATGGTGAGGGCAGAGGCAAGCTGAGATCTGGGCACATGATGGGCTATGCTAGAAGGTGGGCAAGCAGCCCTGTGACCCCTGCACTTGGCTCAGCAAGACTGGCCCTGCTTTTCTCTGCTTGGGAGGCCCCCAGTGCTCCTGTTGGATAAGGCTAAGGGGCTGAGCTTCTAGAATAGTCTATATTCACTCACGACCAAGTTTAGCCTCTGAATCTGAACAATTTACTCTCCATCACTTGAGGGAAACAGAAAGCTAGTATGACCACGGGGCCTCCTCTTGAAAATGTATTTGATTTTAGGGTTACCAGCATCAAGGCAACTTGTTTAGGCCCTAAGACTCCATATCTCACTTGTGGTGACAGAAGGGAAGCAGGCCATCCACAAGAGAAGCTCCACCCGGGGACAACCGGATAACATAATGGTAACAACATTCACATTCCATGGTGGTAGAGACTAAGCAGAATCTAACATTGCATAAACGGGAGCCCTGCTCACCCACAAGATGAGCTCACCTGCCATACATACGGTATCCAACCATCACATTGAAAAGTGATCTCTTCCCTTCCCTCAGGCAGCCAGAACCAAATCCCCTTAGGAAATGAAGCAGAAATTTCAGCCTTTACATAGGATGGAGTTTAGTGACATTGACAAATAAACACGTTGTTTTTAATAACATTGCTGGAATAGCATTCCAGAATATTTTCATTCCCTCTAC
>NW_016107840.1:1040535-1131871 GCF_001604975.1 Cebus imitator
GTTTCGCTCTTGTTACCCAGGCTGGAGTGTAAATGGCATGATCTCAGCTCACCGCAACCTCTGCCTCCTGGATTCAAGCAATTCTTCTGCCTCAGCCTCCTGAGTAGCTGGGACTATAGGCAAGCGCCACCATGCCCAGTTAATTTTTGTATTTTTTAGTAGAGACGGGGTTTCACCATGTTGACCAGGATGGTCTTGATCTCTTGACCTCGTGACCCACCCGCCTCAGACTCCCAAAGTACTGGGATTACAGGCGTGAGCCACCATGCCCGGCCAAAACTATACTCATTAACAGTCACTCTCCATCACCACCCCAAACACCACCACCCCTTGCAACCAGTAATCTATTTTCTGTCTCTATGGATTTCTCTATTCTGGATGTCTCATGTAAAATGAACCATATGTATGTGGCCTTTTGTGTCTGACCTTGTCACTTCTTTCACATGTATTTAAGATTCATCTGTGCTATAGCACATATCAGTACTTCATTCTTTTTTTATTGCCAAGTAATATTCCATTGTATGGATATATCACATTTTGTTTAACCATTTATCAGTTGATGGGACACTTATGTGGTTTCACTTTTTGGATATGATGAACAATTCTGCTATAAACATTCATGTATCCATTTTGTGTGGATATATTTTTTAAGTTATCTCAGTTATACATCCAGTGGAATTGCTGAATCATATGGTAACCCTACTTTAACTTAATGAGAAGCTGCCAAATTGTTTTCCAAAATGGCTGCACCATTTTACACTCCCACCAACAGTGCCTGAGGATTTCAATTTCTCCACATCCTTGTCAACACTTGTTCTTATCTCTCCTTCTTATTATAGTTGTCCTTGTAGACATAAAGTGGTTCTGATTTGCACTTACCTAATGAAGCGGAGCATCTTCTCATGTGCTTATCGACCATTTGTTTATCTTTGGAGTGATGGCTATTTAAATCCTTCACTTATTTTTAAAATTGGGTTATTATATGTCTGGATATTAGGCTCTTATCAGATATATTATTTATAAATATTTTCTCCCATGTGAGTTGTCTTTTCATTTTCCTGATAATGTCCTGTGATGCACATGTTTTTAATTTTAATGAAGTTCAACTTGAATTGTGTGTGTGTGTGCGTTTGGTGTCATATCTAAAAATCGAAGGTCGTGAAGATATACCTATTTTTTGTATGAGAATTTTATAGTCTTAGTTCTTACATTAAGTGTTTGATCTGTTTTGAGTTAATTTTTTATGTGGTGTGAGATAGAAGTCCAGCTTCATTCTTTCACATGTGGATATCCAGTTGTCTCAGAACCATTTGTTGAGAAGATTATGCTGTTGTCATTTAATGATCTTGACACTCTCATCAGAAATCAGTTGATCATAAATGTGAGGTTTTGTGTATGGATTCTCAGTTCTAGTCCAGTAATCTCTTTGTCTATTCTCACCTCAGTATCACAGTGTTGCTATTATCAGAGCTTTTTAGTAAGTTTTTAAAAAATGTAATACTGTTTATTTAACTTCAAAAACATTTCAGCATTCTAAACATACAAAAAAAAGATAACAGAAAGTTGCAAATAGTATTTAAGTACAGAAGGTTCTTGAACTTTCATTGATGCAGTGGCTTCTCACTTTATTGACAATGAAGAGTTCTACAGTTTGTTTAAAAACAAACAAACAGTTTAAAAACTACCGCACTTAAAACAAAAAACAAAAAAACTCATGCCAGCTGACCCCCTTTGTCCACAGCTAAGTAGCAGAATGCTGTGTCACTATATACGGAAACAAGACAACCTAAAACTAAATGGATGCCCACTGCAGAGTCAACAGGTCCAGCCTCACAGTGCACGCCCTGAGCTACGGCCCCTCCAAAAGACATCTTTCCCTCAGCCTCAGTGCGAAGCAAGGAACATCGAGTTCGTCTTGGTTGTTTCGTTCTTTTTACAAATTATAGATATATACAGTTGATAACTCAGGATTTCTAGCCAATAACCATATAGTTAACACCACCTTACAAATAAAAAAAAATGCCAGAAACATCTTTAAATGCCTTGCCACACCAACAGCGAAGTGTACAGAGTAAGGAGAACAAGAGAGTGAGTGCCTTTTCATTTTAAAAATGTTTGGAAATATGTACAAATTTGATACAGTTTCGGGGTGCTCCAGACACCCATGGCCACTTCATGTAAACCACTGACAATCTCTAGAGCACTTTGAGAGACTACAATATGATCCTGATCAAATTTTGTAATTAAACCTAATGAAGGAAACAGACACTTCTCAAATAAGAGGTGTCAATTACGGGGCTTCCCTACTCTAAGTATTCACAAGGAGACAGATAAACAGTTTTTTTATTCTTCCTCCTCCTCCTCCTCCTCTTCTTCCTCCTTGTCTTCTTCATCTTCCTCTTCCATCTTTTTCTGGGCAACTTTAGCAGGATCTTTGCACCATCAAACTTTCCTTTCAACTTATAGTCAGCAACATCCTTCCCATACTTCTCCTTCAGTTTTGCCGCCTTACTGATGTAAGGCTGCTTTTAGCTGTCATTTAGGTTATTCCACATCTCACCCAGCTTTTTTGCCGCGTCTCCAACAGACTTGCCAGGGTTTATGGATTTGATCTTGGGGCGGAATTCTGAACAGAACAGGAAGAATCCAGACGGTGGCTTTTTGGGGGTGTTAGGATCCTTCTTCTTGCCTCCCTTAGCTGGTCCATAATCCTTCATTTCCCGATCATAGCGCACTTCATCTGCCTTTGTCATTTTAACAAATTTAGATTTCTCCTTCCCGGACATTGTCTTCTACCTCTCAGAGCATTTCTTGGAAAATTCTGCAAAGTTGACGGGGACCTGTAGGTTTTTCTTCTTATGTTCTTCTCTGCACGTCTGCACAAAGAAGGCACAAGCAGACATCTTGTCCTTTGGTTTCTTGGTGTCACCTTTAGTCATCCTGACTGTATTGTTCACTAGTCTTGCTTTTTAGTAAGTTTTAAATTAAGAAGTGTGAGTCCTACACATTTTGTTCATTTGCAAGATTGTTTAAACTATTTAGAATCCCCTTGCAGTTTTATATAAATGTGAGGACCAGTGTGTCTATTTCTGCAAAAGAGGAAGTTGGGAATTTGACAGGAGCTGCATTTGAGCTGTAGGATAATGTGGGAAGTATTCCCATTTAACAATGTTGACTCATTTTATTTGTGAATGTGGGAATGTGGGATGTGCTTCCATCTATTTAGGTTCTTTCTTTTTTTTTTTTTTTTTTTTTTAGAAGAAGCCTTGCTCTAGCACCCAGGCTGGAGTGCATGGAGTGCAGTATCATGATCTTGGCTCACTGCAACCTCTACCTCCAGGGTTCAAGCAATTCTCCTGCCTTAGTCTCCCGAGTAGCTGGGATTGCAGGTGTGTACCACCATGTCCAGCTTGTATTTTTAGTAGAGACAGGGTTTCGCTGTGTTGACCAGGCTGGTCTCAAACTCCTGACCTCAGGTTAACTGCCTGTCTCAGCCACCCAAAGTGCTGGGATTACCGGCATGAGCCACCATGCCCGGCCCTTATTTAGGTTTTATTAAATGTATTTCAAGGATATCTTGTAGTTTTTGGTGTAAAATCTGGTACTTCTTTTGTTAAATGTATTCCTAAGTATGCTATTCTTTTTGATGATATTGTAAATGGAATTGTTTAGTTTCACTTTCAGGTTGTTCACTGTTAGTATATAAGTATATAGAAATACACAATGGACCCCTTTATCTGTGGGAGATACTTTCCAAGATCCCCAGTGCATGCCTGAAACCACAGATAGTACTGAAACCTATGTTTTTTCCTATCCATACACACCTATAATTTTGATTTATAAATTAGGCACAGTAAAAATTAGCATAATTAACATAATGAAATAGAACAATGATAACAATGTACAGTAATACATGATATGTGAATGTAGTCTCTCTGTCTCTCAAAATACCTTGTTGGATTGTACTCTGCTATTTTCTGACTGCAGTTGACCTTGGATAACTGAAAACATAGAAAGCAAAACCGTGGATGAGGAGTGGCTGCTATAATAAATATGCGTATATTGATTTTGCATCCAGAAACCTTTCTGAGCTCATTTGTAATAGTTTTAATGGTTTCTCACTGGACTCCGTCGGAGTTTTTAAATACAAGATCATGGCATCTGCAAATGTAGTTTGAATTCTCCCTTCCCATCTGGCTCCCTTTTGTTTCTCTTTCTTGCCTAATTGCCACCCTGCTAGAATCTCCAGTACAATGTCAAATAGAAGTGACAAGGACAAACATTGTGGTATTGTTCCTGATCTTAGAGGGAAAGCATCCAGTATTTTACCAGTAAGATGGTACTGTGGGTTTTCTGTAAGCATCATTTATCAAATGGCATGACTGACTTTTTATGTGATTCTCACTACCAGTCAGTTTCAATTGCCAGCTCTCACATATCGCAAGAGCTGTTTGAAGCTATATTGGCGTCATCAAAGTTTCAGAGGCTAATTTCCCCCTATTATGTCTGTATAATATATTTAAACCTAAATAACGCTATCTTAGCATGTAATAGACTAACAGACAAATATGTTTTCTTTGGTAAATCCTGGTATATTTGAAATAGTTTAGGCCAGATGTCAGAAAACCTACCATTTTCTTTCTTTGACAAAAGTATTTTGCCTGCCTTTGCATTTATTTCCCCCTCATAACATGGGGGAAAATTGCATCTGCTTTTACTTTCTAACCAGATACCTGAATATCAAATAAGAATAATGGATGTGAAAATTGCTTGGCAACTCTTAGAGTGCTGTGCATATCAGAGAATGGATGATGTTGATGAAGATGTATCAGGTAGAAAATATAGAGATCCATTTTGCTTTCGGCAGCCAAATGGGCTGCAGCTGTGTGCCAGATCTCTGATTTTCACATTCTGAGTACAAAGTGCATGTGATCAATTTCTCCATGAACTGAAACAGGACTTCGGGTAAGAAAACGGATGCCTAGAATGGGCAATGTGCTCTGGGGCAGAAGACCGTATAATATAATATAAGACAGTAATACAAAAACAGGAGAAGATGGAGGAGAGGGATCCATAGGTCTGTGACCCTTCACAAGTGCAAGGAGAAAAGCAATATTCTGCATAACCTCAAGGAGCCTGCGGCCCCTTGACTTGGGCTAGGCATAGCACCTTCCACTGCAGCATGAGGTTAAGCCACACGTTGAAAATGGAAGCACGTTTTCTTCACCACAGAACAACACAGGGTGGCTGGCTCAGGGCATAGATTTCTCTACGGGGAAAGAGATGGGGAAAGCCAGCAGCTAGTCCCTCCCAGCCAGAGTGACCCGTTGCTGCTCAGCCTGGCAAGCCTGAAGTTCATCAGAGGCTTTATTAAACTCAGTCTTTACTGGAATAAAATTCTTTCTTCAGAGCGATTATCCATGATGAGACCCAAATGTAACATTTTCTACTAAGTGATTTGATGATAAAACAATAAACTTGAGTTATAACTGGAAACATATTTTAAAGAGAAAATCTGGAAGTTGCTGGGGCACATTACTGCAATTACGATGCTCACAGCTGCCTCATTTTAAAAAAATGGAGTCCAAGGACTTCCGAAGATGATAACTAGAAGTAACCAAAGGTCTTGTCACAAAACAGCCAAAAGCTTCAGAAAATAGAGAAGCAGCTCGCTCTTCCTTGCTGCCACACCAGGCTGCACAAGACTGAGCCAGCAGTGTTGTGGATGACGGCACAGTTAGGGATGAGGGCACTGGTGGGATGCATGATGGAACTTGGATGATATTTCACCCTGGGCCTAATCAAATACAGTCCAAAGTAAAGCATGGCTGTGTGCCTGTGAATGTGCAGCAGGGCAGCTACCCAAATGTATTCTGCTGACGTCGGCAACTTAGTTGGTGGAGCAACCTCTCTACAGAGTAGATGTCATTGTTTAGCAAAATACCTTGAAATGTTAAAGCTGAGGCTTCTGAGGTGATGTTTGGAAAGAGACCTAAGCTATAACTAAAACACATTGAGAAATAAAAATAAACCTGGGTGTGGGGAGGCCAAAGATGAGCATGGGCATGTTTGAGACGAGGGGGAAGGAGGGGAGAGCTACTTGTGTGGGTGGGAGACCCCATGGGAGACCCAACAAGTGCTGAGGAAAGGGTCTGAAGCCTCAGCCTGTCCCCATATGAATACAGAACTAGAAAAGAATTAGAGATATAGTTACATAGTTATTCCTATATATAATCATGAATAATCACATAGTTATTCATATATAGTCACAGAAATATATATACTCAATATAATATTTTAATCTTACTAACGATTATCATGTTATGAAGCATGGAACTGAGGTGACATTGTGAACAAAGTGATCCTAAGGCAAGATGCTCTAAGCCCCCTGTCACACCCACAAAAGGGCTGCTGGAGGGTGCCTCGGCTGTGCGACAGTGCCAGCACTGGGAAAGTGCCCGCTGTTTAACCAGCTAGGGAAGGAGACGTCCAAAATGTCTGAGAGGTCTCCCTCCTCAGGGGAGTTAGGAGAAAACTCCGCTTCTCCAAGCTCTTGTGGGAGGCCTGATAGCTGTCAAGGAGGCCCTCGGACATCCGGGGGCTCAACTGTCTCTATGTGAGGCTGTGCTTCAGTGGTCACGTTCCATGTCTACTTTCATGTTCCGCTTCTGCACCTGGTCCCTCCCTTTCTTAAAATATAAAATCAGTAATAGTAACATAAATCTTAATGTCTTTGTTCTTTCTTGACAAGCATGAAAAAGTGCTGACGCATTAGGTTTTCTCCTTGCCTTGGCTACTTGAAAGACCTGGGCCCCTATCTCCAAGACATGTGATTTACCTGACCCTGTCACTGATCACCATTACCTCACCCTTCCTACCCTACCCGCTGCTTTGTACTCAATAAAAGTCAGAGTATCCAGGCACTCCGGTCCACAGCTTGACTCTGTGCTTTGGTTGGCAGTGGGCCCAAACTCTGTTTTCTCTTTCTTGGTGTCTTGTGTTTTTTACTTCCGCAGTTTCTCACCTCCACACCTGTAGAGAGGGGCTCACAGGACCCTGTAGGGCTGGACCCTACATACTCGGCCCACTTGCAAATGTGTTCAGTTTGGCTGGGTGCGGGGGCTCACTTCTTGTAGTATCAGCACTTTGGGAGGTCAAGGTGGGTAGATCACCTGAGATCCGGAGTTTAGGACCAGCCTGGCCATCATGGTAACCCCGTTTGTACTAAAAATATAAAACTTAGCCAGTAGTGATGGTGGATGCCTGTAATCCCAGCTACTCAGGGTAGCTGAGGCGGAAAAATCACTTGAACATGAGAGGTGGAGGTTGCAGTGAGCCTAGATTGGGCCATTGCACTCCAGCCTGGGCAATAAAAGCGAGACTCCACCTCAAAAAGAAAAGAAAAAAAGAAATGTGTTTGAAATTCCCAGGAGCACAACGTAGCTGACTTCTTTGAAATGGTAGCTTGCATAGATTCAAGTTTACTTCCTGACTGCGTGCTACAGGCATTTCACCACCTCCCAGCCTCCCAAACCTTTGAGCAGCTAGACCTCTACTTCCTTTCGAGGTGGCGGTCAGAAGGTGTAGAACCATCGAGGAAGGGAAGGGCTCTACCTCCACCGTGTAAGAGCCATATAGTTCTGGGAAGCAGGGTTCAAAGACCAGGTAAGAAGTCTTGAAGGGGCCGGTGTTCAACAGCAGCCAAGTGCGTTGCCGGCGCATAGGGGCCAGGTCTGGTGGGAAGGGCTAAGTGTGGTGGGAGGGGCAGTGGGCGGTGGAAGGAGCCAGGGGTGATGGGAAGGGCTGGCGGGAGGGGTCAAGGGTGGGAGGGGCTGGGCTGGTGGGAGTAGACAGGACGGGTGGGAGGGGCCAAGGATGGTGGGTAGAACCCAGGATGGCCAGAGGAGTCAGAGCTGGTGGAAGGGGTGGAGGTAGATGGGAGGAGTCAGGGATGGCGTGAATGGCCAGGTGCCAAGGGACTGGCTAAGAGTGGTTGCTTTTGTTTGTTTTTCCTAAAGAATAGTTTTAAGACTAATCATGTCTCAACACTGGAGGAAGGTGATGGGGAGGAAGTTGATGGGATAGAAAAGACCTACACAAGTGTCCTCCATTCCTTGGTATCAGTGAAGAGGGAAAAAAATGATTTAAAGTAAGAGAGGGTTGCTGGGAAAATTAGTAGTGCTGGTTGTTTGTGGCTGAGGGACTGCAGGTAGTGCTTGATGTTGCTATAACTGCCAAGGCAGGACAAATTGAATGTGAATCCTACTCTGCCACCTGTGAGCTGGGTGATATCTCTTTACCTGAGAAATGGAGATAAGAATAATGATCTTGCTGATAATCATACCGCTCTTTTCACTCTGGAGAGGGAGAAGCTGCCTTCCCGTTTCAGCATGGCCACCAGACATGAAGAGATCTAGGGGTCTGACCAGTGAGGCTCCTGCCTGAGGGAGCTTCAGAGGTCTCTATAGTTCTTTCTTCCTAAACTGCTGCCCTCCCTAGAGGCCACCAGAGCCTCTGTCAGCCCACAACTGCCAGGGAGCCCCTTCCCGGCTAGGTGCAGGTGCAGACCAGGATGGCCAGAAGGTGTCCGTGCTGGACTCCAGCACCAACAGAGGGCAGCATGTTTGGAAACATAGGAAGCCAATGGTGGAGTAGATACAGGAGCCCCCTGCCTATAAGAAAAAGAGCAGAGAAGAATGATTATGTCCTGAAATGAATGAAAGTTTGTTCCCCACTAGAATGCAGGAATTGCACTCTCTATACCAGAGTGCAAAAGGACCACACTTCTGGGCTGGGCAAGACCTTATGGCAAAACACATTTGTGTTTGGAACCTGTACACTTTCTAGAACCCAGCTCTCCTATCCCTTCTTCCCTCCTTCCATTCCAGGCATCCTGAGGTTGGCTCACGCTTCCTAAAGGAGTCACAGGCTGAAACGAAGCTCCCTGGGGTACCTTTCCTGCCTGTAAGCCTGAGTGGCCCTTTGAGACTTGTCTCCAAAGTCACCTCCTCTTTGTAGCTTCTGTGTCGCCTCCCAACTGTTGGAAATTTCCTCTCTGGCTCCTACAAGCTTCATTTCATGCTATTCAGTCCTCATGCTTTATTTTTTTTTCTGTCCTGCCTCCAGATTATGAGCTCTTTCAGGGTAGTAACTGGCTGGAGACACTTGAGCACGGAAACATTTCCTTGAATGAGTGACTCTTGGTTCTTGCTGTTCATTGGCTAATACTCAGTGTTGCCTGTATCCTGTGCCAGGCACTTTGCTGAGTGCTTTATGTGCATGTCCTCGTTTCAGCCCCATAACCAACCTATACATGTCCTATTATTACTCCTCACTTAAAACCAAGGAACTTGAGTCCTGGAGAAATTAAGTGATTGGCCTCAAGTCAAACAGCAAGTGGCTGGGTCATGACTCTGACCAGATTAATCTATCTGTCCTCCAGAGTTGTTTTCTTTTTTTCTTTCTTCTTTTTCACCATTAGAGTGTTGGCATTCATCATCACCAGAGTTGTTTTGGGAAAATAAATCTGCAATTGTTTTAAGCAGATTATAGGATTGCGAGGCTGTGTGTTTGAGTTTATTCACTGTGTGACTTTGAACCTGAGCCTTAGATTCTTCTGTTTATAAAACAGGGATAGTAATTCTGTACCATGATGTTTTTATATGGAACAAATAAGCTAAAGTAAGTAGATTCTTAACAAATGCCTGGTTAGGGCTGGGACTAGGGTACAGCCAGACAGACACCACCCTCCCTGGGCCCAGCATTTAAGAGGCACACATTCTCAGGAGCTGACCTTGCACCCCTACCACCCTGAGCAGAAGCACTTCCTTAAGTGACCTCTCTCATCTGGTCCTGGAGCTGCTCCTGGCATTGGTAGGTGAGGAAAATTATTATTTACCCTGTCTTCCTTACTTCTCCCTAATCAGGCTGAGTTGTCTTAGGCACAAGGGTGAACTCGTTCTTTCAGTATGAACAGTTATTCCCACAAATCACCTTTCTTTCCTTGTAGTCACACCCTCCAGTATTATTATTGTTTCAATCAGGAAACCACCCTCCCATGCCAGAACTACCTGCATGCAGTTTTCACACAATAGGCAGCTTTTACTGTGGTTCTAGTCATCTAGTTTTCTACAGTAACCCAAAGAGTGCCCTTGTGTAAATGCAGCCTCAAGCAGAGTCTCCCCGAGAGAGACATGCCCCCTCCCACTTCTGGAACATTTGTCAGTTTCTCCAGACACAGCACTGGGATTGTTGCCAAGGCTTTGGCAGGACTCTGTGCTGGGCCTTAGACATTATACTTGTGCCCTCAGCCCTGTGTTAAGTACCCTCACCCCCCACTGAGGCCTTGACTGTTTTCAAATTGCTGGATGGCAAGCAACTCTGCGGCCACTTCTGAACTGCCAGTCAGCCCCAGACTGCTATAAAATTGCTTAATGACACTTAGGTTCTTTGGGAGTTGTTGAAGTGTAGAGCTGTAATGAAGCAGCCACTGGCTGCCTAGTGAAGGAGAAGGTCAGGAGTGGGGTCAACCATGAAGGCCAAGGACTTGGCTCCAGACAAGGGGGAGTTGCAGGTACAAGGTGGCTCAGAGCTCCACCTCCCGGGTTTAAGCAATTCTCCTGCCTCAGCATCCCGAGTAGCTGGGATTATAGGCATGTGCCACCACGCCTGGCTAATTTTTTGTATTTTTAGTAGAGACAGGATTTCACCATGTTGGTCAGGCTTGTTTTGAACTCCTGACCTCAGGCGATCCACCTGCCTCAGCCTCCCAAAGGACTGGGATTATAGGCATGGGCCACTGTGCCCAGCCTGGCTCCCATATTGGACACCAGGCTGCAGAGTTCTAGATTTCATATGTCTTCTCAGGTAGAATCTCCACACTGCGGCCTCTGGTTGTAACAATTCCAGACAGACCTGGTTTGCTAGCTGCTGCATAACAGCATGTTCATCTGAGTAAGTGGCTTGAGCATGCCAGATCTCAGTGTTTTTCATCTGTAAATAAAGTAGTACATCTGTCTTAGAAGTGTGTTATAAGAACTAAGCAAATTGCTGAAGCCAAAGTCACAGATGCATATTCTGTGAGTGTCAATTACTATTCTCATTAGTAGCAATAGTACTCTTACAAAAGTCAATTACAAACCCAGAGACCATAGGTCTATATTGTGAGTGGAGACCTTCAGATGCTGTAGAAGAGTTGGGGGTGATGCTTGGGATCACCCCATCCCAGCAATTCAATAAGCTAAGAAGCCAAGGCCAGAAAGCAGGACAGAGCGGACTCCCCAAATCCACTCCTCCACCTCAAGGACACATCTAGGCCTCAGCCATCACTTCAGTATAGTTTCCAGTGCAATGAAAAGGCTACATCTTATCTGTCCTTAAAATATATATAATAGTAAATAATATGTCTTATAAAACATGTTTGAAACAGTCATTATCTCATATAGGATCCTTGTCCTACATACCAACCACATCACACACATATTCAGACACAGCCTGAGGGAGGTGGGTGTTCAGCTGTATTAAAAACAAAAGTTGTAAGAAAGAATAATAGTGTGAAATCACTGCAGGACAATTTATGATTAATATCAGGAAGCCCTTGTTAAGAATGCCATGTATTATTAGACTAAAATAGCCTCTGTAGGGGCATGGGGAAACCCCATGACTTGAGACACTTCTGCTGGGACAAGGCACAGCTAAGCACAAGAGAGGAACAAAGCACCCATCTCCTCAGGGGACCATCAGAGACAAAGCTTGAGTCCCAGGCTCCTTTCTGAGTCAGGATCGCATAGAGTGGTCATTTGAGAGCTGAGTGTGCCTCTGTGTGCAGCCGTGGGACCTCAGTGTCCACACTGCTCAGCAGAACAACAGGCTTAGAGACCAGGAGAGGTAATGACAGGCGTTCCATCAAAACCACCCAGCAGGGTAGCAGGACACTAGTGCAATTACTAGGCTGCTCATCAGGGAAATGTGGTGGACTTGGCATCTCTGGATTTCTGTAAGGCATGTGACAAGGTGACAGAGCAAGCTTTTTGATCAGCTTAAGGACAATAGGTTAAGATCCTCACGAACTCCTCATAAAAGCCTCGATAGTTGGTTAAGCAGTCTTTCACAAAGGGGAAAGGGGCTGTGCAGCCTCCTTACCTGAAATGAAGCAAGATTTTGGTATTTTAGCAGCACTAGGACATAAAGGCTGCCTGTCAAACTTACTAATTAGATGGATCTGGAAGCCATTACAGTTATATTGGATATTTAAAAACACCACCATCCCAAATGATTAACATAAGTGAGAATTATGGATGTGGTAAGCCAGGATGAATTTTAGTGCAGAAACTGTGAAGATATACCCTTAGATTGAACAGCAATAATATCAGCTGCCTGGCACTCGTTAGGAATTAAATGTTTGCACACTGGATTCAGGGATGGGATTAATTAGTAGAACATATGAAAATGAATAAAATTGAACATAAACTCGGAGCGTGTCAGAAGTGTGAAGATTCTGGCACGTGGACTGCTATGACCTCTGCCTGTGTGTCCGAAGGCCAGGGGTTAGACACCACAGGTGACATCCTGTGCAGTGGACAGAGCCTAACTGCAGGCTCAGGTGTACTTCTGGGCACCACAGTGAAGAAGGGGCTCTGTAGATGGTTTGTTTCCTGACGTGAGTCATCTGAATGGTGACGCTACATCATACCATAACGATTGGAGGGACCAGGGAGGTTCAGGCAGAGCAGAGGAACTGGGGTTAGGTGGCGGCTGTGTTGAAATGCTTGAAATTTTGTCACGGGAAACTAAGCTCTGCGGGGGAAAGTTGGAGGGCAGAGGTGGGACAAATGGAGTGGGCGACAAAGATCTCAACATAGGGAAGCTGTTTCTAATGGTCAGTGTTGATAGCAATGCCCTGGTCTGCTTGTGAGCTCCGCGTCACGCGAGTGTGCAGGCAGAGGCTGAACCGCTGCTTTCCGCGGTGGTAGAAGGCCATCCCACGTGGGTGTGCGATGAGCCGGGCGCGTGCTC
Organism: Cebus imitator; assembly: GCF_001604975.1. Classification (NCBI taxonomy): domain Eukaryota; kingdom Metazoa; phylum Chordata; class Mammalia; order Primates; family Cebidae; genus Cebus; species Cebus imitator. The sequence goes on from NW_016107840.1 coordinate 1,053,550, forward strand.
CAGCTCCTGGGGCGGAGCCTGGAGGCAGCCCTCAGCCGGCAGTGGCCGGGCCAGCAGAGGGCGCGCTCCGGCGGGCTGTCCCGGCAGGGGAAGCGCGCGCCGGGAGGGAGGCCTATGGCTCAGGCCGCGCACCGGCAGAGAAGTGCTCACCCGGTCTCCACACCTGCGCAGACCCCGCCGGTGGCCGCGGCGGAGCTGAGCGAAGGACGTGGAGGTTCCCACGGGTGCCAGGGCCGGGTCGGAGCGCTCTGGACCACTGGCCCCGGCCGCTCTCCCCTTCTCCGTGCAACCCTCCAGGAGCTCGCCACACCACGGCCCCGGGTTCTCACCTTCCCCTCCGCCTCTGAGGGTTTCCCTGGCACCCTTCTGGCGGGCCGCTCCTGGCCCCACTGCCTCTCCCACGCGGGGCCTGCAAACACCCGCTCATCCTCGCCCCAGGATGGACAGATGGGCAGACAGGCAGGGACTCGAGAGTCTTTCTCTCCGTGCCCTGGGGAATCCGCCCCTCAGGAATGAACGGCGCAGGGCTCGGTGCGCATCTGTTGGTGTGTAATGAAGGGAAGCCCAACCCGCCCTGGATAGGAAAAACATTCTTTTTTTAGTGCCAGATTTCTGGTTTCCTGAGTGGCTTTTCACCTTCACCCGTCACAGAGCAAATATTGCTCTACAGAGTTTTGTGGGGTGCGGGATGGCGCTGTTAGACTCAAATGCCTGCTTCCCGTGGGGTTGGCAAATTCAGTCATCTTAGGCGACCTCCCCACAGTAGAAAAAGGTTAAAAAGTGGAAAAAAAGAAATCGACCATCACACTTGACCTTCCGGGGCCAAACCTCCTGCCACTCAGTCACACCAGGCAGCCAACCTTTCACAGAGATGCTGGGACATTGCTTGGGCACACTTCGGCTTGATGAAAAGGGGACATTCCCCTCTATCTTCCTGCTGAAGTCCGTCCCCGCCTCTCAGTCCCTCACCTCTGCCACCGCCAAATCCTCGCTGGGCAGCTTCCGATGACAAGTCAGCCCGGGGCCACCTGGCTACGGAAGCTCGCGGGCCCTCCAGGCTTCCGTCTGGGGATCGCACATCCACAGGAGGGAGTGGTGTGCACCAGACAGGGTGAGTCCGCGGTGGCTCCACCTGGGGCCAGGTGCTTAATGGGAGGGTGGAGTGCTTACTGTGCACGCCTTCTCCTGGTCAGCAGGCGAGGAGCCGGCTGATGCTGCCCCTGCGCCCCCAGCCCCCTTTTGGCTTTCTGAGCTGGTTAATTATAGGTGTCAACGTTACAGGGCTGAGGATGCTCAGATGACTGGAAAACATCATCTGTAAGTGTGTCTGTGAGACTGTTTCTGGAAGAGATGAGCTTTTGAGTTAGTGGACTAAGAAGGTCCACCCTTACCAATGTAGGTGGCGCCTGTCAACCTGTTGGGGACACAGAGAGAACAAAAGGGCAGAGGAAAGGTAAATTCTCTTTCTTCTGGAGCTGAAACATCCACCTTCTCCTGCCCTCGGACATCAGGGCTCCTGGTTCTCAGGCCTTTGAATTCTGGGACTTACATCGGTTCCCCTTCTTTCTGGTTTTTAGGTCTTGGACTGGGCCTGGACCTGCTTCCAGCTTGCAGATGGCATGTCCTGGAACTTCTCAGCATCTATAATTGAGCGAGCCATTTCCCAAGCAGATCTCCTCATCCATCTATAGCTGTATATTCTATCGTTTCTGTTTCTGTGGAGAAACCTGACTCACTTTCTCTCTCTCTCTCTCCCCCACCACCCCCTGCTGCCTCTTTAATATAAAACCACGTGGATTACTCTTCCAAAGGCACTCTGATTCTTTGGTCCACATGATCTTTTCAGTGGATAAATTATCTGATTTTGATTGAAAGAGACCACAGTTCACAGGACTTTGCTTGTTACAAATTCACTTTATTTCATTTTTCTAGGCAGCCAGAAGCCCCAGATGAGCAGCAACACAACACTTATTTGTACCTGGCTGAGGAGCACGGCTGCATATGCTTTGCCATTCCACCTCCCGATGGCAGAGCCATGTAAACTGAAGCCTGGACCAGGGGAGGGGAGATGCAGTCAGCCAGAGGGATCCAGGGCAGGCCTCCAAAGCCAGATGCCTGCTGGCAGGATAGGGACACCCATCAAAATCCAAACCGCCTGCACGGCTTCCATCACAACAAGCAATCCCTGATTGTAACACTTGATTTTTGGAGGGGAAAAAAGAGCAAACAAATCACCCAGCTGCAAAACTATACTTTTAAACAACTTGTCAAGTAAACGGTTTGGAAGATTTTTGCCAACCATTCACTGGAAAATGAGAAGAGAGCTGATGGGCCCCAGATTTTTTTTTGAATAGCAGAGTGCTCTTATATTTGTTTGTGTTCTGAAAATTCAGCCAAGCTAGGTAGGTTCACAGAGAAGGCTGCCACTCTGCTTCCCTGTCCCAAGTTGAGACCTTTATTCTCTATTTCCTGTTTCTAGGCTTTATCTAATTATCATATTGGCAGCTGGTTGACTGAAACTATTATTAACATTAAAGTAATAGCAACAAAATATCAGCCAGGATGCTAAGCTTAACCCAGCCAGTTGCTTAGAGATCCAAATGTTGGATCTCTAACATTTGGATCTCTAAGTTTGGATCCTTGCAGCTTATGAGATCCAAAATGTTGGGGTGGGAAGTAGCTTGTGATAGAGAAAAACACAACGTTGATCTGTAACCAAAGCATCAATTGTTAATGAGCTCTGAGATGTCCCATGCTCCCATGGAAAGGATTGGCATATTCCCTTTCTCTGAGGTGGCCAAGTGCAAGCCAGAAAGTTGCTTCCCATGCAGACTTAGGACCAGCAGAGCTACTCACCTTGAGGACGCACTGCCCACTGGATGGGCTGTGCGTGTTCTTCTTGTTCAGAGGCAGATAAGGGGACAACGGGTAAGACGGAAAGGACAGCAGAGGTAGAAACAGAAGATTCTGTCAATACCCATCCATGAGGGTTCAGGGGCTAATGGTCTTTGTGACCACTACCTAGGGTGGCAATATCTAGCAATCGGTGCATTCATTTTAATATTATTTTGCCATTGCAAGAAATAGACACTGGGTGCTTTTTGACTAAATTATTTCAAAAGGTGCAGAAATCTCGGGGCCTTGCTGGCCCTGGAGGGACTTCCCTTCCCAGGATGCCAGTCCCTAGAGAGGGTAAATGACGTCAGCAAGCACAGCTATTATATGCAAATCAACCACTCCAGAGCCCTCCCAACCACCTTCGCTGTGGGCTGTCACTCACCGGGGCTTTGCCACCTACCCTAATCATCCCAGGGCCAGGCACTAGGCAACTCAGGACACACCTGTGTCCAGAGCCCACTAAAATTATTCAAAGTAGTCCATTCTAAGTCTACTTATCCTCGCTTGCTGGTTTCTTCTCACAAAAATCACATTAAAGGCTCTTGCCACAGTTCCCCCAACTCTTCTAACCAACCCTGGAGCTTTGCCACGTGGTCCCCCATGGCACAGTGTGGCCTCCATGGCAAGGCATGCCACTCCTTCCTGATCTGTGCATAGCAGACTATCTGTTCAAAAGCAGTCCCCTCCTTATCTATTGGCCTTGCTACAACTAAATGAACAAAACCTATGTTTTAAAGCAATCATGTCCCTGAAAGTCAGGAATGACAAGCGTGTTATTTATTATTTATGTAGGGATTTCTCTTTAAAATGTTCTTTATGAAAAGACAGCAAGTATCTCTATGCTAGAAATATAGATAATTGATCCTGTGTCATTTTTTAAAGTAATAGACATTCATAGTAACAAATCAAATACAATATTATAAAAAATTTATAATACAAAGCAGCAATTTCTCACCAGATGCCATCTCAGCCCAGAACCACGATACAGAGATTTTTGAGTCTTTCTGTTAGTAATTGCCCTGAGGACTACCCCACAGTTCTAAATAAAATGCTTATCGCTATTGACCTTTTTATCCACGTTCCATCAAGCATATAGAAGAGTTGCTTCCCTGACAACGAAACCTTTCATTCCCCTGTTCTTTGAAATGTTTGAGGATTAGATTATTTCTAGCACCTCTTTTGATAATATTGTAACTTTAAATAATACATTCATCCTTTTCTTTCTATTTCCATTTACTTTTGATATAGTTTAGATATTGCTCTCCTTCAAATCTCATGTTGAGATGTGACCCCCAGTGTTGGAGGTGGGCCTCTGGGAGGCGTTTGGGTCAGGAGAGCTGATCCCTCGTGAATGGTTTGGTGCCCTCCTGTGGGCACTCTTCTAGTTCTCACTCTGTTAGTTACCATGAGACCTGTTAAAAACAGCTTACCACCTCCTCCCCTTCCTTCCTTCCTTTCTCACTATGTGACACACCTGCTCACCCTTCACTTTCTGCCATGACTGTAAGCTTCCTGAGGCCCTCATCAGAAGCAGGTGCTAGCACCACACTTCCTGTACAGCCTATAGAAACATGAGCCAAGTTTCCCAGCCTTAGGTATCCCTTTATATCAATACAAACAGAATAAGACAACTTTTGACAAACTCTCAACACTCCACTTTGTAAAAGAAATTATTAGTTTCTTAGAATTGTCTTTTTCCTTTCTTCTTCCTTGCTTCACTCTCCAATTCTTCTCAGGATCCCAATTTCTGTGGGCTGGACTTTTACCAGTGCCAACAATATGACACAGCTCATCCCTCCTGCTCAAGCGCCAAGTCCAGCATCAGTATGTGCTATTGCCAGGCCAGGAGATCTTGAGAAGGAAACTAAGGTCAATTTCACTAGTGACTTTCTCTGCTCTCTTGGGCAAGTCACCCAATTCTTTGAAACCGTGACTTCCTTATTCAACTGCCTTCATAGCTTTAAGATGAGTGGGAACAAAACAGCGCCTGTAAGATAATGCAACTTGTAAGTTCCACACTGCTATCCACACAGAAGGTGGGAGAACATTCTGACCTGCCTCTGAGAAGCACGGTGACTTCTTGAGTGTGACCCTCTTGTCCCTGGCATTTGATGGCACCATCACTATGGGACCGACTGATGTCCTCCAGGCCTGGTGGCTGGGGGAAGGAGCGCTTTATATGGATTCCTTTCACATCAAATCCCTTCACACAACTCTCATAAACACTCTTACTCTCATGCTTTTTGATGTGTGCTTTTGAACTCAAGTTAATTATATTTTGTGATTTTTAAAGGGGCAAAGGGAGTGATTTCATCCATATTCACCTCCCTAGAGTAAATTGTTCTAATTTATTGAAATCAAATCTAATCCTTTTTTTTCCCTTAATATTCTTGGTGGTTGCATTTCAGTCTCTACTGTCTTTACAGTAAAACCTTGACTACCGTAGAAATTTTTTTTTATACATGCTTTGATTCATACTGATAAACCCTAGAAAAGATTATTCTGGGCCTGGATCTCTTCTTATATAGGACTCTTTTCTAACTTTTTTTCTCCTGTGGGAATTGCTCTTTTTCTTATGCCTTTTTTTGTTATTTTTGTATATTAAATTATTTTTTTACATATATAATTTACCATCTTTACCATTTTAAGTGTGCATTCAATGGTAATAAATACATTTACATTCTTTTCATTTTCTTTAATGTCTCCTTCCCTCTTTCCTTCCCGGCCTCTGGTAACCACTAAGCTATACTACTTTCACGGGATCCAATTTTTCAGCTCCCACACTTGAATGGGAACCTGTGATATTTGTCTTTCTGTGCTTGGTTTATTTAACTTAACTTAAATGGCCTGTAGTTCCATCCATGTTACCGCAAATGACAGGATTTCATTTATTTTTGTGGCTAAATAATATTCCAGTGGGTATATATGCCGTATTCTTAGGATCCATTCATCCTTGGGCACTTAGGTTGATTCCAAATCTTGGTGATTATGAATAATGCTGCAGTAAATATACAAGTGCAGGTATTTCTTTGATAGATTCCCTTTCTTTTGAGAATATACCCAGCAGTGGAATTGCTGGATCATATGGTAGTTCTGTTTCCAGTTTTTTAAGAATCTTCCATACTGTTCTCCTTTTTGGCTGTACTAATTTACATTCCCACCAACAGTGTATGAGGGTTCCCCTTTCTCCATATTGTCTCCAGCATCTGTTATCACTCATCTCTTTGATATGAGCCATTTTAACTGGGGTGAGATAATATGTTTGTGCTTCTGACTTGAATTTTTCCAATCATTAGTGATGTTAGCATTTTTTATGTATCTGTCTGTGATTTGTGTTTGGAGAAATGTCTGATCAGATTTTTGATCAGATTATTTGTTTTTATTTTGTTTTGTTTGACTTTACTCTCTTGAAAAGAGTTTGCTATTGAGTTGTTTAAGCTCCTTATATATTCTGGTTATTAATTACTTGTCAAATGGTTGGCTTGCAATTATATTCTCCTATTTTCTGAGTTGTCCCTTCACTTTGTTGAATGTTTTCTTTACTGTGCAGACACTTTTTAGCTTGATGTAATCCCATTTGTTTATTTTCCCTTTTGTGCCTGTGCTTGGAGATCTTATACAAAAAAAATCTTTGCCCTAGATCAACGTCCTGGAACATTTCCCCTGTCTTCTTCCAGTAGGTTCATAGCTTCTGGTCTTAGAGATAAGTCTTTGGTCCATGTTGATTTAATTTGATTGAGTTTTATTCTTCTGCATATAGTTATCCAGTTTTCTCAGCATCATTTATTGAAAAGACTGTTTTTTCTTCATTACATATTCTTTTTTATTTTTGGAAAAAAGAAAGAAAGAGAGAAAGAAAGAAAAAAAATAAAAAGAAAGAATGAAGGAGAGGAAGAAAGAGAAAGAGGAAGATGGAGAGAGAACGGGAGTGTTGCTTTATTGCCCAGGCTAGAATGCAGTCTAAAAATGGGTATTGAAAACCTCTTTTATGCTAATAATTGTGTTTAATAATGGAGACAGGAAAAAAATGAGGGAAGAAAATAACAAACAAGCAGCCAACCAATATTTCCTTTAAACCTGTAAGTAGGTGTGATATGGTACTGATAAAAGTGTATATTTTGTGTATCTAAAATGGAGAGTTCTATAAATGTTTATTAAGTTTACTTGTTCCGGATATGAGTTCAAGTCCTGGATATCCTTGTTAATTTTCTGTCTTGTTGATCTGTCTAATATTGATGTTGAAGTGTCCCACTATTATTGTGTGGGAGTCTAAGTCTCTTTATAAGTCTTATGTATCTGGGTGTTCCTGTATTGGGTACGTATATATTTAGGATCATTAGCTCTTCTTGTTGCATTGATCCTTTTACCATTATGTAATGTCCTTCTTTGCCTCTTCGATCTTTGTACTTTAAAGTCTATTTTATCAGAGGCGAGAATCGCAACTCCTGCTTTTTATTTATTTATTTATTTTTGCTCTCCATTTGGTTGGTAAATCTTTCTCCATCCCTTTGTTTTGAGTCTTTGTGTATCCTTGCATGTGAGATGGGTCTGGATGCAGCATACCGATGGGTTTTGGCTGTGTCTTTTGATTGGGGGATTTAGTAGATTTAAATTTAGGATTAATAATAATATATGTGAGTTTAATACTGCCATTTGATGTTAGCTGGCTGTTTTGCCCATTAGTTAATGTAAATTCTTCATTATGTTGATGCTGTTTACTTTTTGGTATATTATTGGAAAGGCTGATACTGGTTGTTCCTTTCTATGTGTAGTGCTTCTTTCAGAAGCTCTTATAAAGCAGGCCTGGTGGTGATGAAATCTCTGAGTACTTGCTTGTTCACAAAAGATTTTATTTTTCCTTCACTTATGAAGCTTAGTTTGGATGGATGTGAAATTCTGGGTTGAAAGTTCTTTTTTTTAAGGATGTTGAATATTGGCCCCCACTCTCTTCTGGCTTGTGGAGGCTTCTGCTGTGAGATCTGTTGTGAGTCTGATAGGCTTCCCTTTGTGGGTAACCTCACCTTTCTCTCTGGCTGCCCTTAGTATTTTCTCCTTCATTTCAACCCTGGTGAGTCTAACGATTATGTGCCTTGAGGTTGGTCTTCTTGAGGAATATCTTTGTGGTGTTCTCTGTATTACCTGGAGTTGAATATTGTCCTGCCTTACTAGGTTGGGAAAATTTTCCTGAATAATATCCTGAAGCGTATTTTCCAGCTTGGGTTCATTCTCTCCGTCACATTCAGGTATACCTAATAAACGTGGATTAGGTCTTTTCACATAGTCCCATATTTCTTGGAGACTTTGCTCATTCCTTTTTATCCTTTTTTCTCTAATCTTGTCTTCTCATTTTATTTCATTAAGTTGGTCTTCGACCTCTGATATCCTTTCTTCTGCTTGATCAATTCAGCTGCTAAAACTTGGGCATACTTCACGAAGTTCTCGTGTTGTGTTTTTCAGCTCCATTAATTCACTTATATTCCTCTCTAAATTGTCTATTCTCATTAGCATTTTGTCAAACCTTTTTTCAAAGTTCTTAGTTTCTTTGCATTGGGTTAGAACAAGTTCTTTTAACTCACAAAAGTTTCATATCATCCACCTTTTGAAGGCTGCTTCTGTTAATGAAACACATTCGTTCTCCATCAGGCCTTGTTCCATTGCTGATGAGGAACTGTGATCCCCTGTAGAGGGAGAGGCATTCTAATTTTGGATATTCTCAGCCTTTTTAGGCTGTTTTTTTCCCTTCATTATAAATTTATCCATCTGTCGTCTTTGTAATTACCGACTTTCTAATTAGGTTTCTGAGTGGACATCCAACTTGTTGGTTCCCAGCGCCGGAATCTGAGCAACCCACTGCGCCAGCTAAAACAGCAGCGTTAAGATTGATGGTGCTTTTCTGACTCTGCACCAAGAACTGCTGAGCCAAGGAGCCGGCAAAACTGCCACACCGGCCCCAAGAGTCGCACTGGAGACCCGTGGTGCTCCTCTGCTGGGAATCTCCTGGTCCGTGAGCAACAAAAATTCATCTGAAAGTGTGGCATCCTATCGTTCTCTGCACTTTCACTGGGAGCTGCAATCCTGAGCTGCTAGTGATCAGCCATCTTGGATCTCTCTCGACAAGGATGGCTATTTTCACCATTATATTTTCACCAATATATTTTCTTCATTATATATTCTTGATGTCACTGTCAAAGATGAGTTTGTTGTCAGTGTGTGGATTTACTTCTGGGTTCTATTGGTCTACGTATCTATTTTTATGCCAGTACCATGCTAGTTTGGTTACTAGAGCTCTGTATTAGATTTTGAAGTCACTCTAATGTGATGGCTGAGCCTTGTTCTTCTTGCTTAGGTTTGCCGTGTTAGTCCATTGAGAATGGACTAAATGATGCTGTAAGGAGCTTCCCTTAGACTGGGTAATCTACAAAGGAAAGAGGTTTAATTGACTCACAGATCCACATGGCTCGGGAGGCCTCAGGAAACTTACAATCATGGCAGAAGGAGAAGCAGGTATGTCTTATATGGTGGCAGGTGAGAAAGAGAGAGAGGGAGAGGGAAAGGAAGAGAGAGAGAGAGAAAAGAGAGAGAGGGAAGAACGGTCAAACACTTACAGAACTATCAGATCCTATGAGAACTCACTCACTATTATGAAAACAGCATGGGGGAAAAGGCCCCACGTTCCAATCACCTCCTACCAGGTCCCAATCTCCCACACAAGGGGATTATGGGGATTACAGTTTGAGATGAGATTTGGATGGGGACACAGCCAAACCATATCAATTGCTTTAGCTATTCAGGGTCTTTTGGGTTCCATATAAATTTTAGGATTTTTTTTTTTCTGTTTCTGTGAAGAATATCATTGGTGTTTTTATAAGGATTGCATTGAATCTGTAAATTGGTTTGAGTAGTATGGTCACTTAAATAATGTTATTTCTTCCAATCCGTGAGCATGAAATTTCTTTCTATTGTGTGTATGTGTCCTCTTCTATTTCCTTTATCAGAGTTTTATAGTTTTTCTTGTAGGGATTTTTAACTTCCTTGGTTTGATTGATTCCTAGGTATTTTATATTTTTCGTAGCTGTTGTGAACAGGATTGCTTTCTTGATTTCGTTTTCAGATTGTTCACTGTTGGCATATCTAAATGCTACAAATTTTGTATTAATATATTTATTTTGTATTCTTCAACTTTATTGAATTCATTTATCAGTTTTCACAGTTTTTTTTTGTGGATGTTTAGATTTTTCTACGTACAACATGCCATCTGTGAATGAGACTAATTTGACTCCCTCTTTTCCAATTTGGATGATTTTTATTTCCTTCTCTTGCCTAATGGCTTTGACCAAGACCTCCAGTATTATGTTGAATAATAGTGGTGAAAACAGCCATCCTTGTCTTATTCCAGTTCTTATAGGAAAGGCCTTCAAATTTTCCCCTTTCAGAATTATATTAGCTGTGGGTTTGTCATATATGGTCTTTATTATTTTGAGATATGTTCTTTGATTATTTACTTTGATAAGGGTTTTTATCATAAAGGGACATTGAATTTTATCAAATGCTTTTTCAGCATCTGTTGAAACAATCAAATGGTTTTTGTTCTTGATTCTGTGAATGTGATGTGTTATGTTTATTTCTTTGCATATGATGAACCGTCTTTGAATCACTGGGATGAGTCCCACTTGGTTGTGATGAATGATCTTTTTAATGTGTTGTTGAATTTGGCTTGCTAGTATTTTGTTGAGGATTTTTGCATCTTTATTCATCAATGATATAGGCCTGAAGTTTGTTGTTGTTGTTGTTGTTGTATCTTTGTTTAGTGTTGGTATCAGAGTAATGCTGGCCTCTTAGAATGAGCTTGGAAGTATGCCCTCCTTACCAATTTTTTGAAGGGTTTGAGTAAGATTGGTATTTATTCTTCTTAAATGTTTGGTAGAATTCAGCAGTGATTTCAACAGTTTCTGGGGCTTTTCTTTGATGGGATATCTCTCTTTTTGGATTCTAATCTTCCTAATGGGAAATTTTAACCTAGGAACATGACACTTTCTATTACTACTTTGTTCAAAGCATAACAATTTAATGTCAGCAGTAATAATGATGACAACAGCAGCTGACCTAACTGAGCACCCCCATATGTGACAAGACACCATGCTAAGGGATTTACAGCTCTTAGTTCCTTGCACCCTGACAACTGCCTTGTTTTCTAATTTCACACATGAAGAACCAAGACTCGGGAGATTCAACAACTTGAGGTTAACAGCGTGCCTAAGGTCACATCATAATTCTGGTGGGATGCATCTTCCTATCCCCTCTAAGTGAGCCATTTTAAGGCCCACCTGGGCAGAGCTCCTTGACTGGCATAACTCACTTAATTACACTTGGTTTCAGATAACTTATTAAAATCATTTCACCAAGTAGAGCAAATGATTGTGGTCAGTGGTGATGGCAGTGGAAGCCTTTCCAGCAACCATGAGCTACTCTTTGCGAATGATCATTCTGGCGGATAATCCCATTAGTTCTCTTCTACCACCTCCTCAGAAATACTCTCAGCTCCCAGCACAGAGACACCTGGGCTGTGGCTTTTCCAGGAATGAAGAGATGGGGGTGGGGGCAGGGAAAATAACACTTGATTATCTAAAATATCTCTATTTCTTAATTTTTAATTTATTTGGTGAAGGTAATACAGAAAGCTGGAATGATGCCAAGCAGCCATGTGTCATACAATGAATAGCTTGTCCTGCTGTGTGCTATGTGCTGTATGCTGTATTAAAAGGACTTTTTGAATTACTACATTGTGTACAGAGCATTGAGTGCCCTGATCCAGAAGAGTCTACGGTGCCTTCAGACAAGAGCCCTGAACACCTCTGCAGCAACATGTCCCCCACTTCTCATTGTCCCCAAAGGTTTTCCTGAAATCCTTCCTTAGATATTAACATTGTCATGACCTCCTTCAGCACAGACCTTATTATTTCCTTACTGGAGATGTTAAAAAATCTTGGAATGGTTCTTTTCTCAAGAATTACCCTTTGACACTTTCTAGTCTGCCCTAGAGCCTAGGAACATTTCTGGCTTTCTGCTCCTCTCCCTCCTTTCACTGTCCAGGCCTTGCATCCCCTGTGCTGGCTCCTGGCTCCCAGCCCTGCCTGGTGGACTGAGCTGGCACCATTCTCCCCTGGACTCGGCTCAGAGCCAACAAATTTCTGACACAAGGAGATTAATTAGGTCCAGGAAAGCGGGAAGCAGGTGCTGTGAGTGATGTGGCGATCAGCTGTGCTTTCTCTATGATAGAATGCAAATGATCACACACACTCAAATTCCTGGCATCATCATGACCATCATGACTGATCAGACTATGGCCACAGGGATTTTAACTCTAGTGATGACGGGCAGTGAGGTCAGCTACATCTCAAATCAAGAAGGACAGATAAGTCGGTAAACCAGCTTCTGTGAATCAGAACCATTGACCACATGTAATTCCAGGGAGCAGAGCCAAGGCTGCAGCCTGAGGGCATGTCTGTCACTAAGGCTGGTGAGATGCTGAGTCATTTAGTTTCCAGCAATTAGGCATCTTCTGCTGAAGCAAAAAGTAGCCAGATGACTATCTGGTGAGGTAAGCTGTAGTAATAACATGGGCAATCATAATTGATTTGCATTGTGACGGCCACATCTAAAAGCACCTCGATTTATTTCTTTATGTTGTTATGCATGTATTCATTCATTCATTCAATGGACATTTTTTTGAGCTCAAAAGATGAGGGAACTACTGTACTGGGTCTTAATGGCCCTTGCCGTCAAGGAACTCAGGGTCTCTTGGGGAATGATACAAACATAAGACTCACAGCATCCAGTTAAAATGCCATGCTTTCTCTTATATCAGGCACCATGGAAACACCGTGGGAAGGCTGGGAACTCTGCTCCTGGACATGTTCATTCAGGCCCATCCTCATCTCCACTTCACTTACTCTCTTCACTTCTGGCAGGGCTGAATGCCCTGATTTTACCCAACACCAGGAATCCGCCAGGAACCCCAGAAAGCTGCAAGACCCTGGCCTTCTTTCTTGTAGCTAGAGGTCAGGTCAGGCACACGCACATCACCTACAGGGGAGGAAGTGGGGTGCAGGGAAGCAGACGGGCCTGCAAATAGCCTCTCAGCATTCCAGCCTCTCCGCAGGAGAGATGCTGCCCATGGCCACTCCAGAGTTGGTGGACCTCATTCATGTCTCCAGGAGAGATAAATGACTTTAAAAAACTCCAGCAATATTAGCAGAGCCTGTAACCAGAACATGTCAGTGAGCAATTTCAATGCCCAGGTGTGTAGTATGGCACAGAAAAACATCTTTGAGGATGGATTAACAACACATTTTGCTCTCCCCTGAAAGACTTTACCCTGAACATGCACATCTCTAAGAGGTTGGCCCCCTATTGTTGGATCGTTATGGAGAATGGTTTAGGAAGTCTCTCCCAGGTGCCAGGGCTCTTCTGGGAAAAGCTTCAAAAGGTGGGGGGCCAGTCCTCTGGGCAGACACATTCCTGGTGCAGGCCACCAGAACTGTGCCAGTAGTGGGTAAGCGTGTTAGCAAGGCCTGGTGCACGCCACGGGGCAGGCCCAGGCAGCCAGCGTGTGCTCTTCATTCTGGGACCGTGCTGTCCTGGACTGTCCTTTAGCACCACCCAGGCCATGGTTCCGCAGTGGGGCATGGTTGTGTGCTGGTGGCGGCAAGGACATGCCTTGACCCTCTACTCCCTCTCTTCTTCTGCTTTTAACATTTTCCTCAGATTGTAGAATTAGCGCATGCCAAACGTTATGAGCTGAATTGGGCCTCCCCACCCCCAAATCCATATGGTAAAGCCCTAACCCCTAGCACCTCAGAATGTGACTGTATTTGGAGATAGAAGTTATTAAGTTAAATGAGGCCATTAGGGTGGGCCCTGATCCAGTTTGACTGGTGTCCTTCTAAGAAGATGAGGACACAGACACACACAGAGGGAAGACCACGTGAAGACACACAGAGAAGGCAGCATCTGCAAGCCAAGGAGAGAGGCTTCAGGAGAAGTCAACCCCGCCAGCACCCTGAGCTCAGACTTCCGGCCTCCACAGCTGTGAGAGAAGAAAATTTTGTTCTTACAGCCCCCAGTCTGTGGTATTTTGCTATGGTAGCCCTAGCAAACTAATATGCCTTCCACAGAAAATTGAGGTGTTATCAGCAAATTCAGATGGTGAAAATAATGTTTTTTTCTGAATCTTTCCATCCAGAGACAATTTCAGTTACTATTTTAATCATTTTTCTTACAGTTTAAAAATCCATATTATATAGAGAGACAAATTGAGAGTGGTGGTAGCTAGACATTATATTCTGTGTCCAACTTGCCTTCTGAATTGACATTGCATGAATGACCTTATGTCAATAGGGTCATGCCATAATTTAATCATTGGTAATATTTGGGGTCATGCTTTATTCTAGACAGACGCCCTACTTTTTAATTATATTATCCATACTGCTCCTCATTCAGATTTCCTTATTTAGTAGTTAAGATGGATAGATTTCTATGTTCGTAAACATGGCTTTGTGTCATATGTAAATTTTTAAATAATATTTTATAGAACAGAGTTACGAGTTTTCTTTAATCCTATATTGATAGCTATTTAAAACTTAGCTTTTTTTAGTTAAAAATGAAAGCATCGTGAGAACTGCCTGATCACATACCTATGCACTTTGGAATTCTTTCTTTAGAACAGGTTCCTGAGGCTGCGGTTCCTATGGTAGAGTTGGGGGAGTATGTATTTCCAATTCCTGCCCATTGTCCTGGAGGTTGGTGGTGACTCTATCCCCAGCAGCAGTTTATGGGCAAGAATATCCATAATCTTTTTGCACCTTTAACATTCGAATTAATCTAGGCTGGTTTGGGGCTATAAATTATATCTCACCGGGACTTTTTCAAATTTATTGGTCATTTGCATTTCATTTTATTTGAATTGCCTGTTTGTTTTATCTCTCTGCTTCTAAAAGTCAGTGTGTTTGTCTTGTTCTAACAGTTTTATAAGACCTTTTTAGGTAATAGCAATTTTAATTCTTTTACATATGTTTGGCAGTTTCCTTCCTGTTCACCTTTCCTTCCGGTTTCTCTTATCTCTTAATTTTGTACATGGCAGGTTTTTGGTTTATTTCACAGCACATTTTAATTTTTTATGTATTAGCATCTATTAGTCTTGTCCTTATATTACTTCAGATTTTGGTTGCCTGCTTAGAAAGTGCTTTCACACTCAAGATATTCATACAATTTTCACTAAATGTTTTCTTTTTTTGCCCTTATATTCTTTTAAAAAATATTAAAATATTTAGCCCATCTGTAATTCATTTTGGTGTGAGGTATGAGGTAGGAATGTAACACTATTTTCCCCCTAAGATGGTTAGTAGGTTGTCACAATGCATTCCCCCCCAATCTGTCCCTTTCCTGGAGATTTAAAGAGACACCTTTACATGTGTAGGTACTCGTGTGTGCCCACACAGCGGAAGGCATTGTGACATGATGAGAATGCGAAACCTGGTGGGGAAACCCCTCGGCACCTCTCCTTGTTATCAGCATTTGTATTGCTAGTTCAATCATTCTTCCAGAAGATTTTTAGAATGCATGCTGTGGGATGTTGACTGACACTATGCTATATTTATGGATTACTTTGCAGAGAATTAGAATAGCCTTGTAATCTAAATACAGCAAACATTTTGTTTCTTTCTTTCCTGTATTTATATAATTTACATATATCTCTTTTCTCCTTCGAGTTCCTAGAACGGGGCTGCATGGCAATGCTGAGACATCATGCTGGGTGAGAGTGGACATCCTCATTTTATTCCCACCCTGACTGTGGATCTCTCCTGCCTGTGCTTCAGCACTCAGTATAATGCTGGCTGAGCTCTTCTGACCAATACCCTCCATGATGTGAGGAAAACACAGTTAGGAGCGGTTGTTGAATTGTATGATCTGCCACTGAAGTAATCCGTGAAATGATTACTTGGATTTTCTCCTTTAACCAATTATTGTTATAAATTATATTAACATATGTCATGCTAATAAATTATTTCCATATTCCTAGGAATAAAGCTGAGTAGTTCATGGTATACTATTTTTTGAATTTATTCCTGGATTTTCTGAGAAGTGTTATATCTATACTCATAAGTGCAATTGTTCTAAAGATGCTTTTCATTGCTCTTTGTTGAGTTTGGGCTTAAATGTGATGCTAGCCTTATGTAATCAGTTTCAGACAATTTCTACACTTTCTATGCTTTGGGAAATTTAAAAGCGCATGATATTGAACTATTTCCATCAAGGTCTGATAAAAATCACCTATGACCTGGATTACTTATAAGGGATCTGAAGGAAGGTGGGAAGTAATTTGCATTTGACAAAAGCTTTCCCTCCTTGAGATTGGAGTCCTTTGATCAAAAAAAGTAGTTTTACAGTTCTATGTGGTTAAAAATTAAAATTATTTTGTCATTATTTACTACTTGTACTTGTAGAATTTCTACCTTATTTAGAATAGACTTTGTTAGGCCGAATTCATGATCAATATTTACAAATATTCAGTTAATACATTACAATTTTAAAAGAATGTGCTTTAACTCTTTGTGGCTTACAATGTTTTCTATGTAGCTAGTATGTCAAGTTTGTTAATTTTATTATTCATGCCTTCTATGTCCTGTTTTATCTCGTTAATCCACAAAATTCTATACAATGTGTTAGAACTTTTTAATATCAAACAATTTTATCCAAGTTTCCTGTTTATTTTTTCACATTATCTCCTCTGAGACTAATATTTGAAATGCAATACTAGTTCATGAAATACAATGCTAGTCAATGAAGTTCATTACTTCAATGTCTTCATTGTGGATTGAATATTTTATCGATAAAATGATCATTTTTGCCTCATTGACTATTTTTAGCCTTTCTTTCTGTATTTGATATGAATGTTCCCTCTCTTGCTTTGTCTATATCTGAATTTATCTGCTAGATACTTGCTTACCTCCTAAGTGTCAACATATCAAACTCTTTGCTTCATTTTACTTTAGATGGATCAGGTTTTGCTGTTTGAAGCACTCCAGGTACTTAGCCTTTGGATAGGGGAGTTTAGTCCACTTATTTTTGGATGTATCCTGATAACCAATACATTCAGTAATAGTCTCATTATATTTGTTACATTTATCATATTTCCAGTATTTCTGATTTTATCTTCCTTTTTTTCAGTGGATTTATCAGTAATATTTTTTCCCTTTTGTTTGTTCAGTATTTGGCAAATTATTTATCCAATTTCTAGTGAATATATTTGGATACATTTCCAAATATATTGGATGTTGGATATATTTGAAAATATTTGGATATTGGATATGAGATATATTTTCCAATGATTACTTTTCAGTTTTACAAATCCAAACACAGCAGACACACAAGCCTTAAACTTATATTTTGCTACAATTATAAAACATGAAATGGTTCCCATGAAACACAGTTTTGGAAGAGGAAGATCGTGTACTTCTCTCCCTCTTCCTGCCTTCTCATACCAGATGGGGATACCCCACAGCCGGAGAGGTATCAGGGAGAAGTTTGGATTCACCCTTTTCTGGAGGACATTAGTTCAGTGTGGCTTTGTCGATGCCGCAGAGATCCTATTCAAGGAAAGAAAATGATGAGTGAAGCACATGACAATAAAAACGACTATTATGTGGGAGGAAAGGAAGTGAACATGTTGGAATACTGTGTTTCTTTTAGAACTGTTTTGCTCTTTTAATTGACCCAGGTTTGAACTGTGCTGTTTATGACAGCTATTTGTTTTCATAAGTATGTGATATGCACATGTGAAAACATGTTTGTGGTGTTGCTGGTATGAGCTGGGTGTAGGAATGTGTACTTTGTGGGGTGTATGTGGCTTGTGTCTATGTATGTGGTGTGTGTACGCAGTGTGTGTGGATGTGTGGTATGTTGTCTATGTGCACAGTGTGTGTGTTCGTGTGATTCGGATGCAGTATGTGGAAGTATAATGTGGCATTTGTGTAGGCAGTTGTGTGCCTGTGATGTGTGTGTGGTGTGCCCAGCGTAGTATGAGTGGCATGTGTGTGTGTAGGTGGTGTGTCGTGCACTTGTGTATAGCGTACATGCTATTGTGTGCATATGTGGAGTGGTGTGTGTGTGGCAAGTGTATGTATATTGTGTGTGTGGGGATATTTGTGTGGATTGTGTAGGATATCTGGTGTGTGTGATATGTGTAATGTGTCAGGTGTGTGTGTATGGTGTTAACATGCAGTAGCACACATGGTGTGGCATGGTGTGTAGCATGTGTAGGTGCATTTGTGGATGATGTGGTATGTTTAGCATGTGTGATTATGGTGCGGTGTGGTGTGTCTTGTGTATATCTTATGTAATGTGGGTGGGATGGCGTGGTGTGTGTGCATATGCATGTGTGGTGCGTGTGTATGCACGTGTATTGTGTGCGTGTATGTGTGGCATGAGTGTTCTGGTCACGTGTCTGGCTCTGGAAGGCGACAGAGGACAATAAAATGCATTTTCACACCAGGCCGACAGGTCCTGGTGGGGACCAGGCTGAGAGGACTGATATGACACAGCTCTGCCTTGCTCCCCGGCCCCACAGAGACATCCTTTCAGAAATGGCAAGTGGGGAGTGTACCGAGGTGGAGGTATTATGATGCATTGCCCAGGAGCTGATTACAGCCTTTCTGAAAATATCAAAACAAACCAAAGGACTTTTTTTCTCTC
This sequence comes from Cebus imitator, assembly GCF_001604975.1. Lineage (NCBI taxonomy): Eukaryota > Metazoa > Chordata > Mammalia > Primates > Cebidae > Cebus > Cebus imitator. The sequence continues at coordinate 1,072,198 of NW_016107840.1, forward strand.
ACTCAACAACAATCAACACAGAAGACTTCTGTGACCAAATGTGTGGGGTTTTGACCCACCGCAAGCAAGCAGACAGTATTACAGTGGAGGATTCCTACACTGACACCTTCTACCTGGAGGTAGCTTCACACCCCACAAGCCAAAGCCTCACGTTCCAAGCCTGTCCCTCACTTCCAATGCTAATGGCAAGGTGGTCTTACGTGTGCTTCCAAACCTCTGGCATACCCTCGAATCAATGTTCCCAGGACACACCCTCAGACTATTAATTTGCTAGAGCAGTTCACAGAGCTCAGGGAAAGGCCTCCGTACATTTACTATAAAGGATGTTACAAAAGGAAGAGACCTGGGGCAATACATAGGAGGAGGCTAGAAGCTTCCATATCCTCTCAGGGCTGTCAAGTTAAAACGAAGAAGTTGAAGGTTTGCTCCAAATGCCGTCGTTTATCGATTTTTGACTAATTTGATCTGCTCCATTAGCTTTGAAAGACACCTTTTCATTTGTTTCGGTTTGCCTCTGATGGCCTTCTGCCTGCCACAAGCAATCCTCTAGAATACGGGCCTGTGCTTGGCTTTTCTTCACAAACATGAACAGCCCTCAATTACTGTGCAACAATCATCACCTCCTGCCAACTACAGAGTGAGGCGTGTCCCGGGAGAGTGGGACCTTGAACTCATCTCGGCCTTGCTTGGGACGTGGTCCAGGAGGTTATGGGAAGACACTGGCTTAGAAGCTGACCTCATGGGTTCGCTATTCTTATGTAACTCTTAGGAAGAGCAGAGACACACGCGGTTCATTCCCAGAGCAATGCTGTGGTCAAGAGAACACAGTCCAGCTACCAACAGTTATTTCAAAATAATTCAAGTTCTTTGTTTATATTTCTTTAAAAAAAAGAAAAAAGAGAGGAAGGGGTGGCCGAGCTGGAAACCTGGTTTCAGTCCCCTTCAGGGGGCCCTCAGGTGGCCGCCTGCTTGGACACCTCTCTACCTGCCCAGCCCTCCCAACGCCCCGTTACTCCCTGAGTGTTCATTTGTTGATCCAGATTCTGAATAAATGAAGTCGCACAGAATCTACCCGGCAGAAAGGAAACCGCCTGGAGGCCCGGAGCAGGGTGGGTGCGCGACCCTGCCGTGAGCAGGGAGGGCAGGCTGGGGGCGTTCACCACCCTGAGGCCTCTGCTCCCCGCAGCCCTGAGACCCAGGCTCCCCTGTTCTTCCCTCCAGACCCTGCCCGTCCTCCCCGCGGGGCTCCCTCGCAGCTCTGGGGTAGGGGCGGGCTGCGCCCTCCGCACCTTTCCCAGCAGCCACAGCAGCGCACCCCAGCACGTCCTCCAGGAGCCCGCCCCCTCCTGTCACCCGGGCTTTCCCCACAGCGCGGTGTCCCCTGGTCCCCTCGGGGCTGGAACAGGGGTCCCCGCAGACAGTGCAAAAGGAGGTCCCTGTTGCCTCCATGCAAGCTGCAGGGCGCTTAGAGCTGCGGGGGGAGGAAAGGAAGGAAGAGGAAGAAATACAGTTAAGTGAAGTGTGATATGCGTACAAAGAAACCAACAGCGAGCTTCCGAAGGCCTAGAAAGGAGCCCAGGGAGACCTGCCCCGGGCCTGCGCCATCGCCTCAGCGCAGCGCCTGCCTTCAGCGGGCTCCAGACGCTCCCGAGGCCTCCTCCCTCCTTCTCCCTCTTCCCACCTTCTCCCCCTTCCCACCTGCGGCCCTTCGGAGGCCCCCTCCCCGCTTCTCCCCCTTCCCACCTGCGGCCATTCCGAGGCCCCCTCCCGCCTTCTCCCCACTTCCCACCTGCGGCCCTCCCGAGGCCCCTCCCCTCCTCCCTACCTCCCACCCCCACTCGTAGCCCTCCCGAGGCCCCCCTAGTCCCCCCACCCCCGAGGCCCTCCGGAGACCTCCTGGGCTCGCGTTCCTCGGAGTAGCCTGAGGCTGAGTCCTGGAGCGGCCTCAGGACCCCCTTTCCAGACAGTCGTCCCAACCAACGGGAGGAAGGCCTTTGGAGAGCATCTAAGGAGGACATCCTCACTGTGTCTTCTCACTCTCTCCACCCAGCGCCTGTGACCCGGACCCAGCCCGCAGCGCACAGACCCCGGCTCTGGGCACCCCTGGTGAGCGCGTTCTGCACCAGAGCTCCGCACAGCACCAGCCCTCGAGCTCCCCCAGCTTCTGTTCATTTGCTGCGGTCCTGATGGGTCAGTCCCTGAGCATCCATGCTGCCAGGTGACAAACCCAGGCAAGCAGAGATGTACATCCTTTACCCGGTGTGACACGATGTGGAGCTGAATCCATGTCTGGAAGTCTGGTGACCGTGTCTGGGCTCTCACAGCGCAGCCACCTCACAGTGAAACAAACTGGGGACTGGCCTTGTCCTGAGTGGCCTTAAGACGGTGCAGCGGCCGGCAGTCTCCCAGTAGCCTTACATGTTCTTATTTTTTTTCCTTTTCTCTCTCTCTTTTTTTTTTTTTTTCTTTTTTTCTTTTTTTAAGGATTAGAACTAGTGTATGTAAAGTGCTTAGTGCAGGAGCTGGGAGAGAATGTGGAGACTCAGTAAATAACAGCAATTGTAAATTGTAAAAGGCATGTCATTTATCTGGTATAATCCCCCATTCTAAGCACCCTGTTAAGGAGTTGGTAATTCCTCACTTGAAATAAATTACAAAGAATTTTTTATCTGTTTGTCAAAATATTGTTTTATTGTGAAAAAAATATTCATAACAGAAATTTCACTCTTTTAATACTTTTTAAGTGTACAGTGCAGGTTACTAAGAGAAATGCATGCAAATTTATTAACGTGTACACAGGGGAAAATAAGGTGATTACTCAAGATCCCACGAGGCACAGATACTTATAGTCTTATTTCAGAGAGGAGGGTGGAAGGTAGAGTGTAGGCAATTCTGTTGAGGGACAATAAATGATTATTAAGGAGAATGAATCGGTCAAGAAACAAAGATTAATTAATAAATAGTTCTCTTTAAGCCTGAGAAATGGACTATTTTTTTTGAAAGAGTCTGTTCAGGTGTGTTCATGTCTTGATCTTCTTTTGTGCAATAGATAATTAGAAAACAGGGAAGGGAAGGAAAAAGTAATTGTTCTTTTCTGTGGATCTGCAGGGTTTTCATGTAGACAGGGAAGAGGCCCTTTCCAGCTTCTGTTGATCTTAAGGGCCTTTAATCCAAAATATACTCATTATACCAGAGAGCTGTATTTTGGGGCAAAGTTCCCTGCACTCCTTCAATCCTGTTTGGAACTTCCCTAGAAGTTTCACCTATCAACAGCTGAATCAGTCATTATGGAGAGATTTAGATTAGAGGTTGTTAGATAAGAAACAGGCAAAGAAGGGGAAAAAATTGGGATAAGCAGAAAAGAAAAATAAATACATATATTGTCCTATATCTTCTTTAATCAGTGTCAGTCCTAAGAACAGAAGCGTTCAGTCGAACAGCTGTGTCCATTCTAGGAGGTGGCACTACAGCAGGGCTGGGCCTCTACATGTGATGCAGGCAAGCTGGTCTTTAAATAAGAGGCATTTCTATGGAAACAAAAGAAAAACAAAGGTATTTCTTAATGTCTGGAGTAGTCCATTTCTAGAATCACAGAAATATATTCAGATTGTAGTGGCGATCTTACAGATTTTCCTCTATTATAGTTGGAATTATGTGTTCATGTGAACTTCCTGAGCAGTCCACACATCAGCAGGCGCAGAGGCTGTGTACATGTGAGTTACTGTGCTCACTCTTCTTGAAATTTATATCAAGTTGTTTAACTTCAGTTTGCAGGACTTCAAGAAAAACAGTTTTAAATTCTACTGATTCCAAATGAGAAAAATGGGAGAAAAATCCAAAAGCATTAGCTTGAAGACTTGCAGCCAAGAAAGAATTCAGGACTTAGTCCAAATTGTAGGAAAACAATAAAAATTCAAAAACAGTGGACAAGATAGAATCTGATAACAGGCATACTACACTTTTCTTCTGAAACACAATTTTTCTCTCCCATTTCCCCATTTTTACTGAGGATAAATCATAATTATGCTTGATATCATATATCAAGATATATCAGGATAATAACATAATCAGAAAAACATAACTAAAAAATTAAACTCCGTTATTTATTTGACATTTGACAATGCTTCTCATATAATTTTAACATACCAAATAAGCCAAATATATCTTTCTTAGGTTTCCAGAGGTTACTTTTGGAAAAGATTTAATTTTAAAATTTGAAATTTGGGAAGTACATCAAATATTAAAGGTTTAAAACACTTTATCGAATTACGATCACAGTTCACTGTAAATAACATTCATTTGACCAAAGTGATAATTAAAAAATTTCGAACAAACTTTACACTTTGAGAGAGAAGACTCAGTTTTCTAAATAATCAAAAGACCTAAACAATCAAAAGACCTAATAAAGATTCTTCTCTCCAAAAGACCTAATAAAGATCTTCTTTTGCAGTTTACTCAAAAGTCGAACAAAAGCCTTTTACTCTCCCTATTAATACCACATGAAAATCTTGTTCAAAAGAGGAAATCATATTCTACATTTGTGTCAGTATATTACTAATGCTAAAGCTAATTTTAATAAAGCCTTATAAACAAATCCATCTAGTCTCAATCAGCTTTGACCACACAAGATAAGCTTTCCATAAACATTTTGTAATTATTTATACTTTTCTATTAATATTCTAGAGAAAACTCTGTTGTTCAACACAGAAGCCCAGACCCTGGCCTTGCATCCGTGTGTTCTTGATATTAATGCTCAATCTTTAGAAAAACTTAAAATAATTCCCTTATAATTTTAGCCAACTTGATCACATACAATATTCTTTTCACAAGACTCGTCTTTCACAAGCCTACAGCTTGCTTAAACCTTCAGTTTTGCCCGATACTTTCTCTTTTTGTATTGGGATGCTACAAAAATGTGCTTTCCTCTCTTCCTCATTGTTTTGACCACAAAGTTCTCAGTCATGTACAAGAATAAAATCGCTTTCTCTTTTCAACTTTCTTTACATCTTACTTCCTTTATATGCTCTATAATAGAGATTCTTCTTATATCAAGTAGTTTTAATTATACATATTAGCTATAATATTGACTCTTAGTGCTACAGGTAGTTAGACAGGCATGCGTGGGGCAGGAGAGGGCTTTCCCCCACCCACTAGGAACATTGAGTGATTAACAATTATCAAATTGCCTCTCTAAAAATGATAAATATATAAAATAAAATAAAATAAAAGTGATAAAAAGCACCAGAGAGAGGCCATTTCCTAATGGCCAAGCCTGTAGCACTGAAGTGTTATTTAATTGAATGCAGGTGCCAGGAAGAAGCAACTTCCTGGGCATGCACATTAAGAGACAAAATGGTGAAGTATGACCTTCTGGAGGCACACCATTGGAAAAGGGAGGAAAGCCTCAGGTGGGGACACATACAACATCCTAAACACACTGCGCATGCTCACCTCTTAAGGGTAAAGACAGCACCGTGGTTGTGGGCAGCCCCCACAAGGAAAGCATCATGGCAAAGAGGTCAGCCTATAAAGTCTTAGGATCAAGCCTAAACACCACACTTGACCTTCAGGTGCCCACTTGGGTTTCTTACAAGTGAATCTTCTTTTTCTTCTGTTCCAAAGCCTTTCTATACAAACATCCACTCTTGCTCTGAAACTTGCCTCAGTCCCTTTCTGCTGTATACCACTTAGTTGAATTCTTTCTTCTGAGGAGGCAAAAACTGAGATTGCTGTAGACACTTATGGATTCACCACTGGTAACCTTGATTCCTTCCACCAGTAACATGAGTGAACCTAATTTTCGATGAAAAACCTAAAAAGTAAATTTCGAACTGTCTTATACCAGTGCTTATAGATGAAAACTATTTCATAACTTTTTCTTATTGACAGGTCTAAATATATTTAGTTTTTCTATATCATATAAATGACTCAAGTATTTTACAATTACCTATTAATTTAATGTAATACAACTTTAAGTTTCTGAAAAAAGATTTTTGAAACTATGAACATTTTGTTTATAAACTTTCATTCCATTTACATTTATTTAATCTGCTCATTCTCAACAATTATGACTGAATAGTTCATTAAACAAAGTCAGGCATCATCTCAAGTTATTTCTTTGTTAATCACTTCTGTAGCTCACAATGTTAGGCATTTATCATGTAAAAAAGAGCTCCAAAGTTAAACACATGTTTATTTTGCTGATCAGAAAACACAGCTGTTTTCATTAAACCCATAATGTTAAACTAGTTATTTACTAATGTTTTATCCAAGTCATGAGAACTAAAGGCATTTGAGTTAATTTCTATTTTTCTGTTAAAATATTTTTATTTAAGCAGTTTCGTTTTCCTTAAGCCAATGAAATAGAAATTTTATATATTTTATATATTTATATATTTATATATAAATATTTATATATAAATATTTATATATTTATATATTTTATATATTTATATATTCTGATAGTGAAATATCACATAAACATGACAAATATAAACATACAGACATTCAGACACATAGATAGAATTGTATAGCTTTATACACATTTTATTTGCCAGATTTTAAATAATTTTCTTCCCCCTTTAAACTATCAACCCCTTGATTACCTATTCCATTGGTCTAGGCAATTGTTAGTTAAGCAACCCTAAATTTACACTTTCAAAGGGATGTCTCAGGTGAAAGTTTATATCTGCAAGGCACAGAACTTAGACCTAAACACCATTATTTACTGAAACAAAAATGGCATGAATGAAGGCCCACTCAAGACAAGATTGTCAGGAAAGGTATCCTAAACAAAGGTAAGATTTGGTGTATAAATGTTAGGCGTATATTTGGTGTATAAATGTTTCTTATTGTAAACAGTTTCTAGTGGCTCCTGTGCAGGGAGGTACCCTCATAAATGGAGATTTCCTTAAAGATACACATTTTTTCTATGAAGAGTGTCAAACTGCCCGGCTAAATGCCAGCAATCTGGTTAGATAGAGGGTCTTTCAACTGAGTTTATTTCTTGATTAGGTTACTGACTCAGGGTGGATCCCTTTAATGAATGGGGCAAAGAAAATGTTTACCATTTCCCTGGCCTAATATTTGAAATGTAAAAACCAGCACAACTGGAAGGCAGTGCGTCTAGATCTTTAAAAACAAACCAAGGATTTCACCTCTATATTGAGCTGTAGGCCCCCCCAAAAAGAGGGAAGCACCTCGGGACCAGGCTGTGCAATATTTCCGCAGTACTCCTTGTCACAGACATTCCCTGAGCCTGGGGGGTGACCTGGTGCCAAGAAGGCCTCCCTGGAACAGGCTGTTCTCCAAAGGAATCTTACTGCTTGGTGGGGAGTGTTCCCACAGCCTCCCAGTGATCAAATCTGTATTTTTATCCCAACACACAAAGAAACAAGTAGCCCCCTGCAGGAGCAAGTATTTACTACAGCCACTGTCAGTTACTTCCAAAACTGCAGCTTTGGTCAGTGATTTGTCAGCCATTGCACACACAAAAAGTCAAGTTCTCTCTCACAGTACAAAGTAATTCCTGGGACACCCCCCCCAAAGCCAAAGAGATCAGGTAACTTATTGCAAAAGACAGAAGATCTTCAGACCTGATAGGAACCTGCCCACAACTCTTTCTACTTTACAAGAAAAACAGAAAACTCTCAAAAGGGGGGAGTGCCTTTTTCTGTATTTTTCAAGTGTCCTCACAGTCATTTGAAATCTCCCTTAGATTTCTTCATGCGGTATCAAAAACAGCAAAAGGAAAGAGAAGCAGAAGCGGAAGGAAATAGAATAACAAGTCTTAGAGGAGCCAAGTTGGGGAGTCTGTTTTTTAAAAAAACACTAAATTTTTACATTTTTTCTCAGCAAAAATTATGCCAGTAAGCTAGAAACCACACACACACAGCAAACAGTTTTAAACAAGAGTTTCAATTAACTGAAAAAATTCTCACAAACAGGACCCAAAAAAGGAAAAGACAGAAGAGCCTTTTTGTTATTTTTACTCAAAAATATTATACCTTAACTATCAACTTTTATTTAAGCCAACTTCTGACCGTAGAATTCTAAATGAAATGTTATCAAATCTCTTATCATTAGAGTTCAGCCGCAATGAACATAAAGTAGGTCTCCCATTCAGTTTGCCTGGTTCTAAAACCAGCTTTTTTCTCCAATTGTGCATGCAAATGAATTATTTTAAACATTTCAAAGAATCCCTATTTTGGCTACTGCTGCTTAAAAACATCCTGGGTTGGATGGATCCACTTTCCTATGTATTTATAAGATGAAGCCCCATAAATGTTATTCACAAATTCAGCTGGTGTTTTAACAGGATTTGGTCACAAGTGAAAAACCAAGCCCCAATCTCAAATGGTAGAAAAGTGCTGCAATCTTAAAAAGTGTACTGTGTCAGACAAGACCACTGGTCCACATTGCCAAGCCCAGGACCTGAATTCCCCATCCTGAGGCAAAGGTAGAAAAACCCAAGCCTTCCATCCTAAGGCAGAGGTGGAAAAAAGCCCGTTCTCTGCTGAGTCCTTTATTGGAACCTCCTGTCCAAAGACAAACCAAAGCCCTCAGTCTTAAAGGAAAAAGAGGTTTTGAAAACCAGTCCGACTAACATCTAGACTTTCAACAAAAGAGTAGAAGGTTCAAATTCAGAAGAACTCACAAGTTCAATACAACTTACCTGAAATATCCATTGGAACTTCCGAAGGCAGAGAGAATGCAATGGGTTCCTGCTGGTGCCCAGGAGGGGTTTCATAGAGAAACACTGGAGGATGGGGGTGGTGGGGGAGCGGGGGAAGTCACTCTGGATCCTGCCAGCTACACTACATATGTCCACCTAGAAGGAAGAAGCTGAGGCCAAACTGACATAAGCAGAGCATTTTGGGGGCTAAGCTTCAGAATTGCCATCAGGAATATAAATTCAGGTTGCCCTGAATGTACTCTCTGATTAGCAGCGCTTGCAAGTGAATTTCTAAAGAAAAATATAAGCTCCTGAGTTGTTTTTTTTTTTAATCAAGAATTTATGTTAAAATAGTGTAAGATTTGATTAGCTATACATTGTTTATTTGTATCACAAAATGACTTTAACGGTTGTCCTCCAGCATGAGTGTGGGGTGTGACTGAAGTCCCACACTCTGTCTCTCTGGGCCTGTTGGATTTTGCATCCCTCACTTATCTTAGACTTCCCTGAGCTATTTCTCTTCTCAGAGCACACCACCTTTCAGGAAACTCCTCAGGTTCGGCTATTTGGAAGCTCTAGGAACCCAGCCCTTTGGGTTTTTATGGAAGCTTCACTATGTAGGCATGTTTGATTAGGTCATTGGCCATTGGTGATCAGCTTAACTTCAGCTCTTCTCCCATCCCTGGAGGTTGGGAGATGGATGTAAAAGTCCCAATCCTCAAATCATGCCTGGGTCTTTCTGCTGACCAGCCCCCCAACCCCATGAAGCTACCTGGGGGCTGCCAGACATCAGCCTACTCATTGGCATAAAAAGACACAACACTCTGGAAGATTCCGAGGACTTCAGGAGTTGTATGCCAGGAAAAGGGGAAACAATTAAATGGTTGCTTAACTATTGGTTACTTCCCGAGAAATATGTCATTAGGTACAGGTAATTTCATTGTTTGACTATCACAGACTGTACTTACATAAACCTAGATGCTGTAGACTACTAGACACCTACACTATGTGTTATGGCCTAGTGCTCCCAGGCTACAAACCAGTGCAGCATGTTACTGTACTGAACACTGTAGGCAATTGTAACATAGTGGTAAGTATTTGTGTATCTAGACATAGAAAGGGTACAGCAAAAATACCTTATAAAAGATTGAAAATGCACACCTGCATAGGGCAATAATCCTAGGGGACCACCGTTTTATACCAGTTCATCACTGACTGAAACATCCCAGGCAGCACATGGCTGTACATTTTTCACAATATCACAATCCTCCATCCAGGTCTTGTCAGCTCGGGATAAACTCATTTATTTCCTGATGATAGTGGAATTTCTTCCTGTCAATTGTTGCCAAGATGGCAGATGCAAGACACAAAGGGTGGCTTCAGGGGACAGAACTAGGGAACGATTGTGTGGGGCTGGAGATGCAGTGCAGGAGGAAGGTGTCCAAGGACTCGCCTTCTTCCTGGGTGACAGGAGACAGACAGTGGCCAGGAGTCCTCAGGCATGCCCCAGCTGAGGCTCAGGTGAAAGGATTTCCCTACAGACGCTCAGTCTTCAGTGTTGCTTGGCTTGTTTGTTCTATGCTGTGCTTCTCTCTCTAGAACTTCAAGCCTTCAGGAATCTGGTCTTAGCAAGCTGAGGGGCACTGCAGACAGACCAGCATGTCCATTTGGGGGACACAGTATAAGGGAAGGAGGCCCCTGGGTGTCCCCTCCAGGATCGGCTCCAGAGGTGCTACATTCTTTTGAGGGGCATAGAAGAAGATGCTGGTGGCTTGCACCTCTGTTGCTGGCGCAGCAGGGGGCTGCAGTGTTGCCACACTGGCCTGCCTGAGGTGGGCTGGGAGCTGGTACCTGCAGCCGCACGTCATGGAGCACCATCAGGGATACCGGACCGGCCTTAGTCTGCTCCTGGGAACAGACAGAGCGGCTCTCCCACTCCTGTCCTGCTGTCTCTGACTTATTCTCTCCTGGTTTCCATCATTTAAAAAAGCAATCCTATATATAAATACATGAATATACCATTTTGGGATATATTATTTTTGAACTATCCTAAATTACACATAAGGTAAAATTTCCCTTGGCTACTACTGTCTCCAGTTCTGCTTCTAATCGTAGCCTTGTCTTCAAAGGTTATCAGTTTTATGTCTGTCCTCTTAGATGCATTTTTACATGTAAAAATTCGTAGTTAACATATTTAACATGTTAACATAACATATTATGTTAAACATCTTAACATATTTGGCATCGTATCACACATTTTCATTAAATTTCCTTTTTTCACCTATGTCATAGAGATATTTTCAGATCAGAACATAGAAAGGCACCAAATGTTGGTGAACATGTGGAGCACTTCCTTTTTATTCGATCTTAAATGATACCTCATGCATGTCTCTTTGAGGAGGTATGTAGTGTTTCTCTAAAACAGTCACCTAGAATTTAAAATGTCAGGATAAGAAATGTACATCTAAAATTTAACTGATAATGGCAAATTTATCTTCAAAAGGCTTTGCCAATTGATATCTCACCAACTGTCCCCTTGCCACTGCCAATTTCTTTTTAATTTTGATAAGCCTCATGGGCAGAACAGCAGTCTACTCTTGCTGTTATAATTTGCATTTCCTTGGTTTGTGGGGAGACTGTGTCTTTTCATGTTCTTTGTCAATCTGAATTCCCTTTTCCGTGAGTGGTCTACTCTCATCTCTTGTCCAGTTTGCAATTATTTGCTTTCTTATTCTTTTGTTATATAAGACTTTACAATTTTGATGTCATCAAACTGATCAAATTTTTCTTTACAGCAGATCATTCAGTGAACTCCTTTAATCTAAATAATCTTTCTTTTTCCCTTTGTTTTTAGAGACACTGCATTATCACTGTCCAGGCAGCTTTGCAGAGAGCTCTACCATCAAAGCCGCCACAGGAACCTGGGAGGGCCAGCAGCATGGGGAGGGCCGTGTGTAAAGAAAGAAGGCTTGAAGGTGACCTCACAAGGCGAGGGCTCCCCACAGGATGGCAAGAGGTGTGCGCTGAGAACAAACATGGCCCAGTGGGATGGCATGGCAGACTTCCCACCTGCCTATGGCCCTGAGCGGCAGCGTAGCTGACTTAGGGAGTTTATTTTAGTTTGCTGTTAGGTGTCAGCTCTTCTAAGACACAAGCTGTGCTGGCAAAGCAAAAGGAAGCTGGGCTTGCTTGCAAAGTGACTTGATAATATCAACATGTCTAACGTCTCTCGTCTGCTCCTTCTTTGTCTGAGAGATGGGGGAAAAGTGGGAGCAAGGCCCGTCTGTGTCACCTGCACTTGAGCAGCATGTGAGGCCCGCAGACACTTCTCCTGTTGACTGGCCTTTGGGTAGCAGATGCGTTCCCTGAATCACAGCACGGCATGGAGTGGGGAGGCGGGGATTTGGAGATTCCCTGTCCTCAACACACACACGTTACACCTCCGAGGCCTCATGCTACAATACAGGTGAAGGGGAGGTGGGCAAGACTGAAGGTGTGTGATTTACATCTGGAAATATGTATGCATTTAGAATACATCTATATCTTTACATTTCAGGTTATATAGAGCATGCATAGCACGTGTGTGTGTGTGTATATCTGTATGTTATAACACATACATTAAATTGTGGAATCCAGGCGAAGACTCATTTCTGTTTGATTCTAAAGACTCTTATATCTTCTGTCAGTTTGCTGAGAATGACAGAAGAGCAGAAGATCAAACACCGCATGTTCTCACTCATAGGCAGGTGTTGAACAATGAGAACACATGGACACAGGGAGGGGGGCACTACACACTGGGGTCAGTTGGGGGGAAATAGGGGAGGGACGGTGGGGGGTGGGGAGCTGGGGAGAGATAGCAAGGGGAGAGATGCCAGATGTAGGTGATGGGGAGGAAGGCAGCAAATCACACTGCCACGTGTGTACCTATGCAACAATCTTGCATGTTCTTCACATGTACCCCAAAACCTAAAATGCAATAAAATAAATAAATGGGAAAAAAAAGACTCTTATCTCCATAGTTTTCAATAGAGTGAAATCCTTAAGAATGCAGACTCAGCCACTTGCTGTCTGGAGGACCTCTCTTCTGTTCTTGTCTCTCAGTTTCGTCATCTCTCAAGTAGGCAAAATGGGATAGTTACCTGTCTATTGTAAAGCTTGGTATGTAGTCAAACTGTATCAAGTTGGTGATTGTTAGTATTTTCCTCTCTGAGGCCCTCAGAAGATGAACTCAAATGTCCTTGGCTTCCAGCTTGTCTTCCAGGGCCCTCGGAGCCTCAGGATGGGTGGGTCCTGCGTGCAGGGTCTGGCCTGGGCTCCACCTCCCTGTGGCTGGGCTGGGTCCTCAGCCCTGGGCTCTGTTTTGGCAGCACACAGGTGGGGTGCTGCTCTCTACCTGAGTTTCTGAACTGAGTTTAAAAATTGGTAGGGGGAGGGTAGGCTCTTCTCTGGCAGTAAGACCAGAGGTGTTGGAAGAAGGAAGTGAGAGAGAAGAGAAGAGAGCATAGGTGGTCCCACGCCCCAAGGGAGGAAGCTGCTGAATGGTGTGTCGTGGCTGGGCTATGCATCGCCCCGCCTGAAATTCCAACCTCAGCTCTTCACTGACATCATCCCATCCACAGTCCTGCTATGGGCAGAGGACCCAGAGCACCTCCCCACCCTCTACCCACCCCAGCCACCTACCAAGGCAGGCCCAGGCCCCCAGCACCTTTGTCCTCAGGGGCTCCTCGTGGCATGTGCTGACAAACCAGGCTGCTCTGGAACCAAGTGTCATTTCCGAGAGGCCTCTGCTGAGCGAGGAGGAAGAAGGGCCATTGGAACCACAGAGGAGTGTGCTGCAGCAGGGACAGCTCTGCCTCCTTCTTTGACCATGAGGCTGCGGCCACTCTTGGCAAAATCTGAGTCACCTTCTAATTGCTAAGCTCAGTGAGGCACTTTTCTCTCTTTCTGTCTCCTGCTGGCAACCTGCAGTGCTGCTGACTACTTCCACCTTTCTTCCTGTCCCATTCTCCTCCCACCTCCCTCCCATTCCACCTGGCTTTGCCTCCTTTTCAAATGTCTAGCTCTGCTACTCCAAAGGTTCTCCCATCTCACACAGATGCCACGTGGTCACCTCGCCTTCAGCCCGTGTGGTAGATGTGGTCCTGGCACACACTGCGAGAAGACATGCCATGTTTTAGATTACTTGACTTAGGTCCAGAGAACCAGTCAAGGAACCTTATACCCCAGCCAAGCAGGGATCCCAGCAGCGTGCCAGGGCCTCGGCTGAGGTGCCGTGCCTGCCAGCAGTGTGGGAGAGCCCTGGGGTTTCACTGTCCTCCTGACCTGGGCTCCTCGGTTGCATTTAGCTGTTCCTATTGATCATATACAGATGCTCATGGAAGGAAATAGAGAAACAAACAATCTCCAATCCAGGTAGCACGTACAAAGCACAAACTGCAAGGTGTTAGCATCTCTAGGTTCTTGGAAGGGTCAGCAATTATACACAAAAGAATTTTCCAGCAGTCCACTCTGAGTTGGGCTTGAGAAAATACGCAGTTTCGCTGTTGCTTAGCCAGTGTTGTGTTGTCAAATAGAGTGATCCCAGGATCTTCTCCAAGGATGTACTTTGCCAACCCTTGGAAGCCCTGCCATTTTGCTCAGCATGCTTTTGGTTATGTTTTTATGAGACAGGCAGCATTCCACCCCTGTTGGTTCCAAAATCCACAGCTCAGTATGTTTTCCAGAAATCATTTTAATAAAAGACATGTGAAAAAGTCAAACCCTCTTTAGCATCTGTACAATGAAATTAAAAAACAGTTACAAAAATACAAAGCATCTGGTGGGTGAATCCACTATCAAGGGGCCATAGGAGAATCCACACCCAGTTCCTGGGTGAGATATCATCTTCCCTGGAGGGACAGCGTGAATACTACCTTCCAAAACATTTCCTTATAAAGGGGAGGCAAAGGATGCCAAGAAACGACACATTTAATTGGTTTAATTAAATGAGTTGAATGCATGTTTTCCTTCTGTCATGGTAGCTAACTAGAGGTCTCTGGTCTGACTCACTCAACCCTGCCACCCTTTACTCTTCTCGGTCTCTGGTCAGTCCTGAAATACTGAAAATCCCCCATTACATGAGAGTCCCTGTATCCTGATGGCCTCATATGGGTAAGTTTCTAAGTCTTGGTATTGGATTCCTGAACTTCTGAAAAGGCCTGTGTGAAATCCTCTAAATACTGTGAGTGGGGCTATAAACCAGTGCAAACTTTATGGTGGAAAAATGTCATCAAATCTGTTAAAATAAAATATACTCATACTCTTTGACTAAAATTTATGAATTTATAATACCGGTATATGTTTGGGGTATGTAGAGATGAACACACATGAGGTATAGCACAGTCTTGTTTCCAAAAACCTGACTTTTCATTGAGAGGGAACTCATTCAACAAATTATGCTACAACAGAGCACTGGAATCATATGGCATAATCTATGCAATAATATGCTGCCCCTGAAAAGACTAGGCTGGATCAATTATACAAATTACAATGGAAAGATGCCAGTTGGATCTTACGTGAAGAATCAAATTTCCATGCAGCATATATAGTAAACATAATCTGCATAAAACATAGTGCATGCATAGTTATGCGATTGGAAAAAGTGCACCTTAAATGCAGATGGTGGTTTTGGGAGCTGGGAAAGGGCATGGTGGGTTCAGGACATTCACCTTCTGGGTGCTGTAATAGTGTGTGTCTCACTCCTGCTGCTGCTCATGTGATTCATAGAGGCGTTGCCATTCAACACTGCTCAGCTGCTTCCATCGGGCCTGTGATCGAGTCCAGAAGGACCATTCTGTCTTCTTCACCTGCCTCATCAAGTCCCTTTCCTGATGAAGTAAATAAATATGCTTCAATGGGGAGAGGGCAAAACTGAGGGGAAGGTAATGGGTTAACAAGAGAAGATAAGCCACTTGGGTGAATGATTCACATTTGTCTTTATAATGTTTTGATTATTTTTTGAAGACTTATTACCACAAAGATTAAACAATGCAATAACTAAATGAAAACAAAAGGCAAAGAAGCTGCCTGCTTTATTAATCATATGAGCAGTTACCAAGGCACAGCTGTTTGAAGTCTTGGTCCTTGGAGACCAAGGGTCTCTGAAACCACTCACTTGTAATTTGGATGCAGATAGCATTGAGGAGGCCCTTTAGAGACACCATAGACATGGAGAGGAGACATGGCCAACCTCAGGACCACGGATACAGGGACTGGAGCCATAACCAGAGCTTTTTCACAGAGGGGAACAGGAGGTGGCCAAAGCCCTGTCATAGCAGCAGCCCTGAGCATCCCCAGAGCCTGGGAGCAGCAGAGGCTTCCTCCTCCATGGGGGAACCTATGGCGTTCTGGCAGGCCCAGGTGCAGGCCCTTGTGGTGTAGTGGTGGCAGAGCCTGCAGAGTCCAGCCAGTGGAGAATATGGTCTCCGGGCCCCTGCCTCCTGTAGAATCTTTACCCTTCTACCTTCCCCAGCAATGTGCAGGATCCGGCTCTCAGCCCAGCCTCTGCCATTGCAGGCTTCTGCTGCAGGCACCACCCCACCAGACTGCAGGGACACCTGAACTCACATTCGATCCTTGCACTAGGACCCAGGCCTCTCACTCCCTTTTGGCTCCATGTGCAGGCACACACAGACCCGAGGTGTAAGGGTTATTTCACACTCTCTTCCTAGTCATTTCTTTTCCCTGTGAATTCCTCCGTGGCCCTTTCCTGCCAGTCTTACTTAGACACATCACCAGATATCCTCCTGCGTAACTGCTAATTTATGTGTGGGCTGAGGCTTTGGCTCCTTACATGCCCGTGTTTTCAGTTACATGTCACATTGATTAAATCAGTGTTTCTTCAGGTAAAATATATTCTCTACAATTTCATGAGATATACTCTCTGCTTGACAAAAAGCCAACAGTAAGAGATTTTAAAGCCAATTTTTGTATTTAAACACGAGCTTTGAATTCCATCCTTAACAAAAACGTATTTATTTATTTATTTATTTTTGATTATACTTTAAGTTCTGGGATACATGTGCAGAACATGCAAGTTTGTTACATAGGTATACACATGCCATGGTGGTTTGCTGCACCCATCAACCCATCATCTACATTAGGTATTTTTCCTAATGCTATCCCTCCCCTAGCCCCCAGCCCCCAAAAGGCCCCAGTGTGGGTTATTCCCCTCCCTATGTCCATGTGTTTTCATTGTTCAACTCTCACTTATGAGTGAGAACATGTGGTATTTGGTTTTCTGTTTCTGTGTTAGTTTGCTGAGAATGATGGTTTCCAGCTTCATCCGTGTCCCTGCAAAGGACATGAACTCATCCTTTTTTATGGCTGCATAGAATTCCATGGTGTATATGTGCTACATTTACTTTATCCGGTCTATTATTGTTGGGCATTTAGGTTGGCTCCAACTCTTTGCTATTGTGAACAGTGCTGCAATAAACATACATGTGCATGTGTCTTTATAGTAGAGTGATTTATAATCCTTTGGGTACATACCCAGCAATGGAACTGCTGAATCAAATGGTATTTCTGGCTCTAGGTCCTTGCAGAATTGCCACACTGTCTTCCACAATGGTTGAACTAATTTACACTCCCAACAGTGTAAAAGCATTCCTGTTTCTCCACATCCTCTCCAGTGCCTACTGCTTCCTGACTTTTTAATGATCACCATTCTAACTGACATAAGATGGTATCTCATTGTGGTTTTGATTTGCATTTCTCTAATGACCAGTGATGATGAGCATTTTTTCATATGTTTGTTGGCCACATAAATGCCTTCTTTTGAAAAGTGTCTGTTCATATCCTTCACCCACTTTTTAATGGGGTTGGTTTTTTTCTAGTAAATTCATTTAAGTTCCTTGTAGATTCTGGATATTAGCCCTTTGTCAGATGAATAGATTGCAAAATTTTTCTTCCATTCAGTAAGTTGCCTGTTCGCTCCAATATACTTTCTTTTACTGTGCAGAAGCTCTTTAGCTTAATTAGATCCTATTTGTCAATTTTTGCTTTTGTTGCAATTGCTTTTGGCGTCTTAGTCATGAAGTCTTTGTCTATGCCTATGTCCTGAATAGTGTTGCTGAGGTTTTCTTCTAGGGTTTTAATGGGGCTAGGCCTTATATTAAAGTCTTTAATCCATCTTGAGTTAATTTCTATAAAACGTTTAAGGAAGGAGTCCAGTTTAAGTTTTCTGCATATGGCTAGACAGTTTTCTCAACACCATTTATTTATTTATTTATTTTTGAGACGGAGTTTCGCTTTTATTACCCAGGCTGGAGTGCAATGGCGCGATCTCGGTTCACTGCAACCTCCGCCTCCTGGGTTCAGGCAATTCTCCTGCCTCAGCCTCCTGAGTAGCTGGGATTACAGGCATGCACCACCATGCCCAGCTGAATTGTTGTATTTTTAGTAGAGATGGGGTTTTACCATGCTGACCAGGATGGTCTCGATCTCTTGACCTCCTGATCCACCCGCCTAGGCCTCCCAAAGTGCTGGGATTACAGGCGTGAGCCACCGCGCCTGGCCAACACCATTTATTAAATAGGGAATTTTTTTCCCATTGCTTATTTTTGTCGGGTTCATCAAAGATCAGATGGTTGTAGATGTATGGGGTTATTTCTGAGGCCTCTGTTCTGTTCCATTGGTCCATATACAATTTGACTTCCTCTCTTCCTATTCGAATGCCCTTTTTTTCTTTCTCTTGCCTGATTTCCTTGGCCAGAACTTCCAATACTATGTTGAATAGGAGTGGTGAGAGAGGGCATCCTTGTCTTGTGCTGGTTTTCAAAGGGAATGCTTCCAGCTTTTACCCATTCAGTATGATATTGGCTGTGGGTTTGTCATAAATAGCTCTTATTAGAGATATGTTCCATAATACCTAGTTTATCAAGAGTTTCTAGCATGAAGGGGTGTTGAATTTTATCAAAGGGCTTTTCTGCAACTATAGAGATAATCTTGTGGTTTTTGTCATTGGTTCTGTTTATGTGATGGATTATGTTTATCGATTTGTGTATGTTGAAGCAGCCTTGCATCCTAGGGATGAAGCCTACTTGATAGTGGTGGGCAAGCTTTTTGATATGCTGCTGGATTCAGTTTGCCAGTATTTTATTGAGGATTTTCACATCGATGTTCATCAGGGATATTGGCCTGAATTTTTGTTGTTGTTGTTGTTATTGGGTCTCTGCCAGGTTTTGGTATCAAAATGATGCTGGCCTCATAAAATGAGTTAGGGAGGGGTTACTTTTTTTCTATTGTTTGGAATAGTTTCAGAAGTAATGGTACCAGCTCCTCTTTGTACCTCTGGTAGAATTCAGCTGTGAATCCATCTGCTCCTGGGCTCTTTTTGTTGGTAGGCTCAAAATTACTTACTGCCTCAATTTCAGAACTTATTATTGGTCTATTCAGGGATTCGAATTTTTCCTGGTTTCATCTTGGGGGGTATATGTGTCCAGGAATTTATCCATTTCTTCTAGATTTCTAGTTTATTTGCATATAGGTATTGATAGTATTATCTGACAGTAGTTTGTATTTCTGTGGGATCAGTGGTAATCTCTCCTTAATCATTTTTTATTATGTCTATTTGATCCTTCTCTCTCTTCTTCTTTGTTAGTCTAGCTAGTGGTCTCTCTATTTTGTTAATCGTTTCCAAAAACCAGCTCCTGGGTTCATAGATTTTTTTGAAGGGTTTTTTTGTGTCTGTATCTCCTTCAGTTGTGCTCTGATCTTAGTTAATTCTTGTCTTCTGCTAGCTTTTGAATTTGTTTCCTCTTGCTTCTCCAGTTCTTTTAATTGTGACATTAGGGTGTTGGTTTTAGATCTTTCCTGCTTTCTCCTGTGGGCATTTAGTGCTATAAATTTCCCTCTAAACACTGCTTTAGCTGTGTCCTAGAGATTCTGGTATGTTGTCTCTTTGTTCTCATTGGCTTCAAAGAACTTCTTCGTTTCTGCCTTAATTTTGTTATTTATCCAGTAGTCATTCAGGAACAGGTTGCTCAGTTTCCATGTAGTTGTGCAGTTTTGAGTGAGTTTCTTAATCTTGGCTTCCAATTTGATTGCACTGTGGTCTGAGAGACTATTTGTTATGATTTCTGTTCTTTTGCATTTTCTGAGGAGCATTTTACTTCCAATTATGTGGTCAATTCTAGAATGAGTGCATTGTGGTGCTAAGAAGAATATATATTCTGTTGATTTGGGGTGGAGAGTTCTGTAAATGTCTATTAGATCTACTTGGTCTAGAGCTGAGTTCAAGTACTGAATATCCTTATTAATCTTCTGTCTCATTGATCTATCTAATACTGACAGTGGGGTGTGAGGTCCCCCACTATTATTGTATGGGAGTCTAAGTCTCTTTGTAGGTCTATAAAAAACTTGCTTTATGAATCTGGGTGCTCCTGTGTTGGGTGCATATATGTTTAGAATAGTTAGCTCTTCTCATTGCATTGATCTCTTTACCATTATGTAATGTCCTTCTTTGTCTTTTTTGTTCTTTGTTCGTTTAAAGTCTGTTTTATCAGAGACTAGGATGTAAACCCTGCTTTTTCTTGTTTTCCATTTGTTTGGTGAATATTTCCCCATCCCTTTATTTTGAGCCTATGTGTGTCTTTGCATATAAGATGGTGTGCTCCTGAATACAGCACACCAATGGGCCTTGACTCTTTATCCAATTTGCCTGTCTGTATCTTTTAATTGGGGCATTTAACCCATTTACATTTAAGATTAATATTGTTAATCTGTTCCAGTCATCATGATTCTATTTGGTTATTTTGCCCATTAGTTGATGCCGTTTCTTCATAATTTTGATGATCTTTACAATTTGGTATGTTTTTGAAGTGGCTGGTACTGGTTTTTCCTTTCTATATTTAGTGGTTCTTTCAGGAGCTCTTGTAGGACAGGCCTGGTGGTGACAAAATCTCTCAACATTTGCTTGTTTGTAATGGAATTTATTTCTCCTTCACTTATGAAGCTTAATTTGGCTGGATATGAAATTCTGGGTTGAAAATTCTTCCCTTTAAGAATGTTGAATATTGGCCCCCACTCTCTTCTGGCTTATAGGGTTTCTTCAGAGAGATCTGCTGTTTGTCTGATGGGCTTCCCTTTGCGGATAACCTGACCTTTCTCTCTGGCTGCCCTTAACATTCTCGTCTTCATTTCAACCTTGGTGAATCTGACAATTGTGTGTCTTGGGGTCGCTTTTCTAGAGGAGTATGTTTGTGGTGTTCTCTGTATTTCCTGAATTCAAAGTTGGCCTGTCTTGCTGTGCTGGGGAAGTTCTCCTGGACAATATACTGAAGATTGTTTTCCAACTTTGTTTCATTCTCCCGGTCACTTTCAGGTACACCAATCAAATGTAGGTTTGATCGCTTCACATAGTTTTATATTTCTCAGAGGTTGTTTGTTCCTTTTGGTTATTTTTTCTCTAATCTTGTCTTCACATTTTATTTCATTAAGTTGATCTTCAATCTCTGATATCCTTACTTCCACTTGATTAATTTGGCTATTGATACTTGTATATTCTTCAAGAAGCTCTTGTGCTGTATTTTTCAGCTCCATCAGGTCATTTGTGTTCTTTTCTAAACTGGTTATTCTGGTTAGCAATTCCTCTAATCTTTTTTTCAAAGTTCTTAGCCTCCTTGCATTGGGTTAGAACATGATCCTTTAGCTCAGAGGAGTTTGTTATTACCCACCTTCTGAAGCCTACTTCTGCCAATTCATCAAATTCATTCTCCATCCAGTTTTATTCCCTTGCTGGTGAGGAGTTGTGATCCTTTGAAGGAGAAGAGGTGTTCTGGGTTTTGGAATTTTCAGCTTTTTGCTCTGGTTTTCCCTCATCTTTCTGGATTTATCTACCTTTGGTCTTTGATGTGGGTCACCTATGGTTGAGGTTTTTGTGTGGATGCCCTATTTGTTGATGTTGATGCTATTCCTTTCTGTTTGTTAGTTTTCCTTCTAACAAGCCCCTCAGCTGCAGGCCTCCTGGAGTTTGCTGGAGGTACACTCCAGACCCTGTTTTCCTGGGTATCACCAGTGGAGGCTGAAAAACAGCAAAGGTTGCTGCCTGTTCCTTCCTCTAGAAGCTTTGTCCCAGAGGGGCACCCACTAGATGCCAGCTGGAGATCTCCTATATCAAGTGTCTGTCGACCCCTGCTGGGAGGTGTCTCCCAGTCAGGAGGTATGGGAGTCAGGGACCTAATTGAGAAGGCAGTGTGCCCCTTAGCAGAGTTTGAGCACTGTGCTTGGAGATTCACTGCTCTCTTCAGAGTCGGCAGGCAGGAACATTTAAGTCTGCTGAAGCTGCACCCACAGCCACCCCTTCCTATTTATTCATTTTTTTGAGACAGGATCTTACTGTCACTCAGACTGTAGTGCAGTAGCAGGAACAAAGCTCACTGCAGCTTCAAACTTCTGGGCTCAAGCAATCTTCTTGTCTCAGCCTTCTGAATAGTTAGGACAGGGTGTGCATCAACATACTCAGCTATTTTTAAACTTATTTGGTAGAGATGGGGTCTCACTGTATTGTCCAGGGACAATCTTTCTCTTTCCTCTTTCTAAAGGCACCCCACAATGAGATGCTATGTAGGCAGTACAAGGAATGAAATGCTTTTCCCATAGTAGCAGATGGAATGTTAATTTAAAATCAGAATTGCACAACACTATGTTTTCAAGGATCCTATGTTTTGGTCTCCTCCCAGGCCTGAAACCTGGTGTCTTGATTTCCAGGCCCTGGGTGTTGGGCCCTGTGTAGCATCTCTAGGAAGGCTCTGCAACTGTCTGGGTAAGCTGTTGTGACACTGGGCTGGGGCTGGCCTTCAGAGCTGGCCTGGGTGACTACTTCTTGATTTTCTCATTCACTGATTCATGCAGGTGCAATCAGGAAGTCATCAGCCCATGCCCTTTCTAGGCCAGGTTAAGTGCAGACAGAACAGGCCATGGTGGGAAGGGGTTTTACCCCACTGCATTAGTTCCTGCAGCTGCTATAACAAATGGCCACAAACCCAGCAGCTTTATCAGGAGTTTATCATCTCACAGGCCTGGAGCTTACAAGTCTGAAGTCAAGGTGCCAACCTAGCTGTGCTCTTGCCTAAGTCTCTAAGGAAAGGACTCCCTGGCTTCTTCCAGCTTCTGACAGCTGCCATGCATTCCTGGGCTGTGGCCACATCTCTCCAAGGCCTGCTCCATCTTCACAGGGCTTTGTCCTCTGTGCAAGTCTAGATCAAAACTCCCTTGGCTTCTCTCTTATAGGATACATGGCATCTAGGGCCCTGGATGACCCAGGATATCCTCCTCCTCTCAAGGTCCTTAATTATATCTTTTGCTATATAAGGTAATATTCACAGGTCTTGGGGTTTAGATGCAAATATAAATTTGGGGGGTTACATTTACCCCACTTTACCCTTTGATGTAACTGAGGACAGATGTCAGATACTGGGTACTGGAGGAGTGTCAGAAATACAACCCACACAAACAATTGCCCTGAAACATACAAGTTCAACAGTAAGTGAGTGGATGCCCAGATAAGTTATGTTTCTCTTTGCCAGGTGCTGAGTCACCTAGACTGAATTCCTCCATGCAGCTCTGACCCCAGTGTGTGCCTGTTGGGCCAATTCAAGATCTATTTGCTGGGTTTGTCCCTGTAGATTCCTCCAGCCAAAGATCTAGAGTACTGTTTTGAGGAGTGTGTGTATATGAGGGTGCCAGAGTGTGAGAGTGAAAGGCATGGGCTTGAGTCCTGGTTCAACCACTTACTAGGTAGGCCTCTGTCCTTGGACAAGACAACTTGCTGCTTAGCTTTTTAACCTGTAAAGAAGACAAGAATAAACACTACCTTTTAGGATTGTTGTGAGGATTAAGTGATAAAATACGTGCACATTCTACCTTAACTCAGCACAACACCTCTGGGTGAGGATTCATAGCAAGGCCCAGGAGAGGACAGCTGCAGACAGGCTGCCTCCTCCTGACACCTGCTGTCCATGGAGCAGTCTGGGTCAAGTCTCAGCTCCCAGTTGGTTTCCTACCTCAGTTCAGGAAGTTCCAGGGATTCAGGGAAAATCCTTTCTTCTTCTCCCCAGTCTGAGAAAGTGGCAAAAATTGGGAGACTCTGTGCAGAAGGTGAAACACTTGCCTCCAACAGAAGACAGATGGCCTGTGATGCAAGATGATTTCTTTCCTGTGCTAGTACACAGACACCACGACCTGCAGAAGAAGAGGACAGAGCAGGCTATTGTGGGGGCATCAGCTCTCCATCCACACCCAGATCTAAGGGTCAGTGCGCCGAGGAGGAGCTGCTCCCTCTGGACTCAGATTGAGGGATCACAGGTGTTTAAGACCCTGGGTGGCACTTTGAGAGACTGAGGCAGGCAGGTCACCTGAGGTCAGGAGTTTAAGACCAGCCTAGCCAACATGGCAAAAGCCATCTCTACTATAATAAAAATATAAATTAGCCAGGTGTGGTGGCATGCACCTGTAGTCCCAGCTACTTGGGAGGCTGAAGCATGGGAATTACCTGAACCTGGGAGGCGGAGGTTGCAGTGAGCTGAGATTATGCCACTGCATTCCAGCCTGGAAGACAGAGCAAGACTCTGTCTTAAAAAGAAAAAAAAAAAGGCCTTGGGTGGGCTCCAAGTGCACTCCCTGTCCCCAAGCCCTCTTCTCTTGGGATGTTTGGCCATCAAACTTGCTACCCTCACCATCATCATTGTGAAAATGCAACCACATTAATAGACTCCATGGGAAATTCAGTCCAGGCAGCCCAAGAAGTGGCCTGGCTCCTTCTGACTTCATCTCTGGCTCGGAGGCCTTCTGGGATTGGACTCCTTTCTAACCCCACCCGGCCCCACCACAACCTGTGTGAGCTTGTGCCCCCATCCATCCCACTCCATGTAGGCTGCCAGCCAGAGCTAAGATGAAATGAAACCAACCTGACTGGTGTCAGTAAAAATCCTTTGGGAATTTTTACCAAATCCAGCTGGGATCTGTGGCTTATTTATGAACTCATATGGCTCTTTCACTTCTCTAACTTTTGCCAAATTGCTGACATGTTCTTAAATTATCCAGTTTGTTTTTTCTCTTCTTCTCTCCTTCTTGGGAAGATAAAGTCACAGGCATGTGGCCTTCTTCTGTTTATAACAGTGATGGTTCTCTGAGCCACCATCACCACCCAGACCACAGTCCTCAGGAACACAAAAGGCGGAGCTTGAATAATGGGACATAAAGGCGTCTTCATTTCATCTAAGTAGCCATGTAGGAGAAAATTTTGTGGGAATTAAAGAAATTTGGAGGCAGCATTTATGCTTTTACCGGATGATCTCTAATGGTCCAATCAGAGCCAGAAAACTCCCAGTTGCTTTAAAGGCTGACATAATGGCAAATGTTGAAGACTGGTTAATCCAAGAGCCAAAAGCCAAGAGTTGTTTTACGGCTCAGAAGTGGAATGTAGCTTTGGTGACAGTGAACTTTTCTCATTAAAAGTGTCCCAAAAGATTTGCCTGTGGGTTGTCATCTGAACTCCACCCATGTCCTCCTACCCGACCCCATCTGGAAGATGCTATCTAACATGTCCCAAATTTAGCAC
Organism: Cebus imitator; assembly: GCF_001604975.1. NCBI lineage: Eukaryota > Metazoa > Chordata > Mammalia > Primates > Cebidae > Cebus > Cebus imitator. The sequence continues at coordinate 1,097,472 of NW_016107840.1, forward strand.
TCCTGCAAGACTCAGACTGGGGATGATTAATATATCACAACTTTCAAATTAAAGGCAGTAATGTTCCATCCTCCTCCTGTGTCTACACAATTACTCGGTAGATTGCTTGCAAGGGAGCATCAAAAGGGGAAAAAAAGCACCAGCCTACCACATTGTAGCTGGGATTGTCACTTCCTAAAAGAAAATGATCACTCACCTTACCTAAGCCCATTATCATGCTGTGCAAATTCACTCTGGGCGTTAGAAGGATTAGCCATTCTTCATCTCCACATTGTATGTATCAACATGATCCCATTACATGCACTGCCCAGACTGTGCTGGTTTAAAAGAAGCCCACAGGTTCTTGAACAGTCTCTTCAACAAACAGACGCCCCCCACCCCCCGATGTGTGGGTGGCCTTAGTGACTAACTTCTGACAAACAGAGAAAAGGCAGAAGTGATGGGGTGCAGCTTCAGGGAATGAGGGTATTCATTTTCTGTTGCTGCATGATGAATTACCAGGAAATTATTCTAAACTTTGCAAATGTATCATTTCACAGTTCTCTAGGTCACAGGCGCAGTATAGGTGGTCTTCTGCTCAGGGTCCTACAAAGCTGAAATCAAGGGCTGTCCAGGACTGAGATCTTAGCTGAGGTCTGGAGCCCTCTCTACCAAGCTCAACAGGGGTTAGAAACACTCTCAGCTCCTAGAGGCTTCTCTTGGGTCCTTGGCACCTGGACCCCTCCAAAATATGATGCTTTCCTTCTTCAAGGCCAGCAGGATCATCCCTGGCTTCAAATCCCTCTGATCCATTTTAAAGGATCCCCTTACTGGAGCAGCCCCACCCAGGATAATCTCCTTTCTGATTAACCCAAATCTATTGATCGAGGATCTTGATTGTGATATTCCTTCCGCTGTATAATGTAACATAACTACAGGACTCAGATCTCACCATTTGTGTAAGTCCAGCTCGAACTCAAGGGGAGGGAATTGCAAGGATGTGTACTTCAGGGGACCGAATGTAGGGAACCATTTCAGAAGTCATCAGGGTCTTCTGCTCTGGAGAAAGCCAGTTGCCATAAAGTGAGGACACTCAAGCAGCCCTGTAGAGAAGTCCACACGGATGGAATGAGGTCTCTTATTAGCAGTTAACTGGAACCCAAAGCCTCCAGGCAACAGTCATGAGGGGAACCATCCTGAGATCAGGTCCTCCAGCCCCAGTTGAGCCTGCAGATGATGCAGCCCCAGCCGACATCCTCACTGCAATCTCTTGAGAGACCAGAGCCACAACCACCCAAATGAGCTGTTTCCAGATTCCTGCCCCACAAAGCCTGTGTGAGATAATCATTTTTTTTCTGTTTGAATATGCTATTTTTTTCAGGCAACTTGTTGCACAGCAATAAATAATGAATACACAGTTTTTATTCACTTAGAGAGTAATTAATAAGCATGGGAAAATGGTGCATTGAAACATGAGAAGAGAAATCCCAGCAAAGGTGATTTCTTCCCCTCTCTATCATCACAGCAGAGCTCCACTCTGGGTCTTGTCACACTCCCAGTTACGCCGAGATCACCACTGGATCCAAGCCTCCAATCCCCATTATAAACAGGGAGCAGAGAAGCTGTCTGCCTAAGCAGCCGCAGATTCAAGCAAAGTGCCAGGTGGAGGTGAAACACAGCCAGGGACACAACTGTTGTTATTTTGGGTCAGTTCACCTTGAGCTGGAGGGAGCAGTCAGCCTCCAAGAAGGCACGACATGACACAGTCCAGACCCCTCGTCCGCCCCTGCTGGCTGTGAGTAATTGGCACTAAACACGGGATGTGTCTGGATTTAATCTAATCTGAGCTCAATTACTTGACTTGGCTGATGGAAACCCGCCCAGGCTCCAGTGCTTCAGTGAAGAGGGTTCTGAGGTCGCCTGCTCCCTGCAGCCCCGGGGTCCTGTTCCTTCAGCCCGTGCAGGTGTGCAGCTCTGAGTCAAGGCCTCTCATGGGACTGCAGGGACAACTCCAAGATCAGGGTTCTCCAGCTCACTAGGCTTCTCTACCCATTGTTCGCCTGACCCCAGGACACACGTGGGAGTGGGAAGGATGTAGGGGAGACCATGGCCCCAACGCTTGGTGAGAAGATGGGTCTCCAAGGCACACACACTTTGATTAGTCCCTCCCTCATCATTGCTATGGAATAGGGGTCAGCCCCCTGCATCAAGAGAGAGGGAGACAGACCCACAGAAGCTCTGGAAGAGACCCAAGTCCTGGCTTTTAGCCACCTACTGCTCCCCACCCCTTCCCATCTTCATTTGGTTCTCTGAGCCCAGCCTGTATCTTGCAGCGGAAACAATTCCTCTCACTGTACACAGACACCCTGGGCCTGGCTGGGGAGTCCCAAATCCCACCCCTTGAGCCTCTTTCTACCCTGTCAGGCCTACTTCTAGCCTAGGCTGTTGAAGCATCTCTGCTCCATTCAGCCTGCCCAGCACTCAGGAGCTCTTGGTGTGAAACCCAACCAAGTGTGTCCGTTGCTGTTAGGATGTGCGGGTTCCCTGGTCAGCTTGCCCTCAGCACCCAGCTGCCCGAGTTTGGTGGTGGCGGCAGGGTGAGAGCTCTCCCCACTGGGTCTCCTCTGTACCTATGGGGATGGGCTGTGACTGCCCACAGAGGAGCTCAGCTCATCTCCATCTCAGGGCTCAGCCTGGGTCTACAGGGCACAGGCAGGAGAGTTCAGGCCAGGGCTTTCAATCAGGAGGTGAGAAACTCCCGTGAGGATACTGTCTGCTCTTCTGGACCAAATAGGCACATTTGGGGAGCAATGGAGCTGCTAACTGGGAATCTCCCGTGAATTCCCACTGGAAGTGACACCTCTGCCCCACCCGACCCTGAGCTGCCCCCCATGCCTCCACTCTGAGTTGGAGAATGAAAAAGACATGCAGTGAAAGGGTGATAAAATCCTCTATCTTATTTATTTTTCTCTCAAAATTCTAACTCAATAACTAGGAGGACGTTGTCAGTGAAAGAAAGAGAAAAAGTCTGTATGGTAGACATAGTTTTGAATACCAAGTTGAAGCAATGGGGAGCCATCATTGTCATTTGGGACAGCCTCAAGCTCCCTCAATTAGCTGTGTAGCTTGGGACAATTTACTTAACCTCTCTGCTCCTTAGTTTCCACATTAGCAAAACGTGGAGATGATGGCGCCTACCTGACTGGGATTCTGTGAGGATTGAGAGAATACACACAAACAGCTTAGAACACTACCTCAGTTCTTCATACACCTGAGTTGGCAAGTGTGAGACATAACCTCCTCCAAGTCCTGGGCTGTGGATAGGATGCCACTTTTTGGCACCTCCCCTGGAATTTAAGGAGACAAAGACATTTGTGAAAACCAAGTGTCTGACACCTTGCCAACACTTGTAAAGTCAAGAGCAGTGCTGGCATGTTTTCCAGCCTGAGATAAGCTGATGAGGTCACCGTGTGGGAATCACAGGGAGTCCAAGTCCATGAGGCTTAGGAGCAGGCTGTGCATCAAGGATCTGAGCCTCGTGGGCCGGGGGCTCCAGGAACAGCTCTCCCAGATTCACACTGAGAAGTACTGTATCCAGGGAGGAGGTTCTATGGCCACATGGCACCATGTGTCAATCTCCCAGGTCTGTGGGGACTCCAGGCCAGCTGGGGAAGCCTTGGGTCAAAGTGAAAGTTCACACACAGGAAGCCATCTGCCCTGAGGCGTGAGTGACTGCTGGACTGGTCTTTCTGTTTTACACACGGCTGACACCAGGTGATCTGTGAATCTGGGGTCACATGTTCCCTGAATCCTGGAGCCATCCTGTGAATGGAATGGGCCAAGTTTCAAAGGCCATCTGCAGAGAGAACCTCTCCCTGGGCCCCAGGTGCCCTGTGTTCTCTGGCAGGCATGACCTCATTTCAACGGTGTGAAAACAGTCTAGGAAGTTATGTGACTTTCCATCTCCATGATGGGGAGGACCTCTTGACAAAGCTGTTTTCCTCTCATCTGCACTCTCTTTGTTGGTTGATGTTGAAGGGCAGAGTGACGATTTGGTCCCCATGCCTCATTCCAAAGATCCCCTGCAAGGAGAGGAGAGGAGAGGAAACAGCATATGCTGTCTCAGTGCAGGCTGCCGTAACAAAACTATCATAGCCTGTGAGGCTTAGACAGCAAATACTTATTTTTTACTGTTCTGGAGATTGGAAAGTCCAAGACTAAGACACCAGCAGTTTGGTGTCTGTTGAGGACCTGCTCCCTGGTTCATAGCTGGTGCCTTCTTGCTGTGTCCCCACATGGTGGAAGATGTGACCAAGTCCCCTGGGGTCCCTTTTATAAGGGCACTAATCTCATTCATGAGGACTCTTCCCTCTTGATCTAATCATTTCCTAATGGCCCCACCACCAAATACCATCACGTTGGGCATTAGGATTTTAACATCTGAAGTTGGGGGACACAAACATTGGGTACAGACCACATACTGACACCATTGGCCATGATGCAGTCATACTCAGTGCCTCTCAGGTATCACCTGCACAGACCTGGCTAAGAAGAGACCAATTAGAAAGGTAACACCAGGAACCCTCCTGGTGATGGAAATGCTCTGTATCTTGACTGTGAAGTCGCATGACTGGACATGTGATAAAACTACTGCATGGAACCACACACACACACGCACACACACACACACACACACAAGCGTGAAACTGGTGAAATCTAAATAGAGTCTCTGGTTGGATCAATGTTAATTTCTGGTTATGACAACTATTCTTATGTAAGATGTTACCACTGGGGGAAACTAGAGAATCTCTGTGTTATTTCTTACTGTTGCATGTGACCCTACAACTCTCTAAAAATATTTTTTAATTGAAAAAATTAATTCTTGGACTGTGAAGTGTGTGTAATTTAAGCTACTTTAAGAAACAGACAGCTGAAGCCCAGGAGGGACTCCACTGTCTTTGCTGCTGTCCCCTCCTGGCACCTGTGGCCTCAGGTGAGTGCCCAGGGGAGCATTTCAATAGGGCAAGCCCCGGGGAGAGGCTGAGCTAGGACTTGCTGATGTTGGTCTTCAAGGAGAACTGAGGAATGAGCCAGGGCTGGGAGTGAGTCTGCATAGGGTGCCCTCTGGAGGCCCAGGAGTACCCATGTAGGAGCTTGTCTCTCAGCTGGGCAGTGAGACCGGGCTCCAGTACCATGGAGGGAGAAGAGGGGACAGTGCCATGTCCTTCAATCCAGCTGGTGACCAGTTCTTTGAACTTCTGATGAAGAGCGGCTCCGATCTAAGCATGCACTGCTTCTCAGGATGGAGAAAGGAAGATTCAAAGCTAGAATGAGGGAATGTTATACTAACTATAAACAACCAAAACATACGTTGTAAAAAAATATTTTTTTATTGATGCTATTTTTGGATTACAAATTCCAAAATAATAAAATTTTGATTTTTCTTATTTTGAGGCAAGAATGTACTCTATCTTCTTAACCCTTAATTAGTGTTTTATCCGAACACCGTAGTTTAATCCCATGATGAGATGAGTTTGGGAGGTGCTGACTAGGTGCTGGGAGGCGTTTGGGAGATGTTGGCTGGCTCAGCAGCTCCTGCAGGAGAGGCCCTCACCGTCTTCCAGCTCTACTCCAATCCCTCTCTTGCTCCAAGTTCTCTGTCCCTCAAGACTGCCCGTTCCTCCCGAGGTCTTAGCTCTCTCTGTAGTTTGTTGCATGTGTGGAGCCGTGACTGCTGCAACAAGGCTGGGCTGGGCCCATAGATGCCATGTCATGCCTTAGTTTTTCCCACAGCTCAGTCTTGGGAGCGCAAGAGAGACAATGATTGACTAGACAATCATGTGGCTCTCTGGCCTGAGGTTCAGAAATCTTTCAGTTGTGCTTATGGATGCATGGCTTCCCCTCGTGGAGGTTGTTACTGTTGTCAGTGGTGTGTGTGTGTATGTGTGTGTGTGTTTGTGTGTTGTACCTGCATACACACATACATTCTGATTTGAGAGTTTAATACTTGAAGCAGGAATCAGCAAGATCAGACACCATTTCTCTTCCTGGAGAGTTAGCCAGGCTTGATTCCTTCCTGGAGCAACATTCTTTCTCCCTTGGTCCCGGGAAAACTTCTCAGATCATGTTCCTGGTTGACGTCAAGCATAAACATGATGCAAGGAGAAGGGGACTCCTGGCTTCAGTGTATTCATCAAGAATTACTGGCATAACCATCACCAATTAAAAATAAAAAAGGTTTCCCAGATATTCTTACCCAGTCATATTATAAGACAGCCATTGAAAACTGCCCCAAGGCCAACAATCTAAGCAAAAGCAACCAATCTAAGAAGCAAAAAGTAACACGTCCTGGAATCCCAGGTTACATGACGACATGGAGAAGTGTGCAACACACACAAACCAGGAGTTCTTAGGGGGAAAAGGGCCTGTTGAGGGGCATTCAGTTGCAGTCTAGGTTGATCAAATTTAAACACCTGATATGATACAGAAATGTGATTTTCTAGGCCTTGATATTTGCTACAAGCGAGTATTTCTGCATAACTTGGATCACGTTTTCCTCATGGTGACCTGATCAGTCTGTTCACTGTGAACATTGCCTACCATGTCCACCTATCATGGAGAAGACCTGAAATTCCTCAGTGAGGACTGTGGAATCACAGGTCAGGAGACAACTCTTAGCAAACAAGTTTGTCAACCTTCCAGTAGACATAGTCCAGGGAATTTTAAAACTTGTTTTTGGTCCTCTAAGACTTTGGTCCAGACTTTGGCTTTGAGTTTAAGACTTAAGAGGGGCTACCCTGGAAAATTAAGGAACCTCAATTTAGGAAGTTGTCACAAGGGATGTCCTTGCTTTGGGGACATTTATATGAGATCATCAGGTGTGGCATCACTGAAGAACTCTCCAGCCCATCTACAACCGTTCTCCCCCAATGTCAACACTGGTGAGGGCAAGCACAGACAGGGAGGGTTGAATCACCAGGAGCAGAGCCAAACAGCGTATTCTGTCTAAAATTTACCAATGTGGGAAGAGCCTGACGGGTGGATCCAAACCAGATGCCCAGGGAATTCAGATCCTAACACCAGGTCAAGGGAAGGAACTGGGAAGCATAAACAGGACGCCAAAGCCAAGAGAAAACTTCATGGATCTGGGACAGCAGTGAGGAGGCTCCCAGTGAAAATTTAAGGCAGCATTGCACATGTTGGTAGTAGAGTACACAGCATTTGGGCAGGTCAGGTTGACTGAAAGGTGTCAGTTAAGAAGAACAAGCTTTGAAAGCTTAGTCTAGGTTTTGTGGGTTTATTTGTCTGTTAGTCCAGTAGGACTGGACCATTTTAGGTTTGTTTGTTCTTTCATAAACATTTATATTTGCAATGAGGAAGACATTGTGCCAGACTCTGGGGAAATAATGGCAAATAAGGCACAGGACCTGATGGAAGGAAATTATAATTTAGTAGTGAAGATTAATAATGGAAACATAATTACAATGTGATGTTTTAAGTTTGATTATTGATAGAAAGTTCTAGGTGCAATTGAACTATCTAAGAAGGGCAGTCTTGAAATAAAGACAGGAAAGGTTTAGCAGAGGAGACAGTGTGTCAGCTAAAGTATAAATAGAGAATTAGAAGAAGATGGTCAGGTGGATCGCTGGGGAGTTCATTCTAAGAAAATGGTCAGCATGTATTCTGAAGCTTTCTCAACCAGCCCCTCAGCTGATTCTCCTGACTCCTGGACACGGTCCACTCTGCTGTGCACATGCAGAAGGCAGGTGAAGTTCCTGCTCCCTGGGCCACTCTGGATCCCCCTCCCCTCCTCATGTGAGCTGTATGCTTGTCAGCAGTCAGTCTTCATTTTCCTCATATCATTATAATCCTTATGCTTGTTATCAAAGTTATTTAAATTAAGTAAATTTGTCCAAATTGAAGAGATATGGGTACAAGCAAGTTGTCATTCCTGTGCAAATTATTTTTTATTTTATAGCTATTTTATTTATTTATTTATTTTATTATTTTTTCATAAGTTATTGGGGTACAGGTGGTGTTTGGTTACAGGAGTAAGTTCTTTAGTGGTGATTTGTGAGATTGTGGTGCACTCACTATGCAAGCAGTATATATTGCACCCTATTTGTAGTCTTTTATCCCTCGCTCCCCCCACTCTTACCCCCAAATCCCCAAAGTCCATTGTATCATTCTTTGCCTTTGCATACTCATAGCTTAGCTCCCACAGATCAGTGAGAACATGCGATATTTGGTTTTTCATTCCTGAGTTACTTCACTTAGAATGATAGTCTCCAGCCTCATTCAGGCCACTGCAAATGCTGTTAATTCGTTCCTTTTTATGGCCGAGTAGTGGTATTCACACACACACACACACACACACACACACACACACAACACAGTTTCTTTATCCACTCATTGATTGATGAGCATTTGGGTTGGTTCCATGATTTTGCAATTGTGAATTGTGCCACTATAAACATGCATGTGCAAGTATCGTTTATGTATAACAACTTCTTTCCTCTGGGTAGATATCCAGAAGAAATCCGTGTAAAAATTAAATTGCAAGTTGTGGAAAGACTTGTTGAACATAGTCATTAAAAAATAATGCTACCAAATTCAGTGTTTCCAAGTAGCTGTAACCTATTGGGGAACTAAAATGGGAAACAGCCACTAAAACTCTACAATCAGAAAGCTTGGCAACAGCGTTAAAGTTCTGAGTCTGTTTTAAAGTAGCTAACAACGGAACATATAGAGGACGCAGCTTAGACATGCGTTATGCAAGGAAGACATCATGGGACTCCTACGGGACCCACAGCTCAGAAAAGGCTTTGGCTTTATGTCACAAGATTAGTAACCAAATATTCATGTATATGTTTTAAAGTAAAATAAAATATTTATCATACCCAAATATTATTTTTGTGGTACTCTGCTTAACTGATTTTTTGATTAACAAACCAAACCAACCACAGATCCCAAATCTACTGGATTGGAGGACTCCTTGCACACCAAATTCTGGCTTTAAAAGCATAAGAGAAAAAATCAAGTTGTTAAGTGTGAGTAAACTCAGAATTGAGTTCATGTGCTGGACAGCTGGGAGGATGCCGGTGTGTGTGCTGATGCTGGGGAGATAGAGCTCCGTGGGAAGTTGGTGCAGAGTGAGACCCTGAGTTGTGTTAGCAGTGACAAGATTTCAGAACAGGGCAAGAGATGAAATGGGCTGGCAAACAATGTCCCCAGACACTCTAGTACCCATGCACGGAACTCTGTCCATATTGTCCTGGGGACTGAGGGGGCCTGGACAACGTCATCTGAGAAAGCCTCCTCACTCAGCGTTTTCCACATGCAGCAGTATTTTGGAGACTGCATGTGAACTGCATGCCCAGCCATGCAGTACCGTGGGCTGTTTCTACTTCTGGGCAGTCTTGTCCAGACAGGGGATTATGAGCAATGTCTTCTCTTCTACAGATGCATAATTCTTCTCATTGTCCCAAGCATTGTCATTATATCACCTTAAAATGAGGTGGTGCAGAGTGAGATTCTGAGTTGTGTTAGCAGTGTCAAGATTTCTTACCATTCAGGACGTAGGCATAGGCAAAGACTTCATGACTCAAACACTGAAAGCAATAGCAACAGAAGCCAAAATTGACAAATGAGATCTAATTGAACTAAAGAGCTTCTGTTCAGCAAAAGAAACTATCATCAGAGTGAACAGGCAACCTACAGAATGGGAGAAAATTTTTGCAACCTATCCATCTGAAAAAGGACTAATATCCAGAATCTACAAGGAGTTTAAACAAATTTACAAGAAAAAAACAACCCCATCTAAAAGTGGGTGGAAGACACGAGCAGACACTTATCAAATGAAGACATTAATGCATCCAACAAACATGTGAAAAAAATCTCATCATTACTGGTCATTAAAGAAATGCAAATCAAAACCACAATGAGATACCATCTCACTCCAGTTGGAATGATGATCATTAAAAAGTCTGGAAACAACAGATGCTGGTGAGGATGTGGAGAACTAGGAACACTTTTACACAGCTGATGGGGGTGTAAATTAGTTCAACCATTGTGGAAGACAGTGTGGTGATTCCTCAAGGATCTGGAACCAGAAATACCATTTGGCCTAGCAATCTTATTACTGGGTATATACCCAAAGGATTATAAATCATTCTACTATAAAGACACATGCACATATATGTTTATTGTTTAAACATATTTGCTATTATTTACAATAGCAAACACTTGAAACCAACCCAAGTGCCCAAATGATAGACTGGATAAAGAAAATATGGCACATGTATATATACCATGGAATACTATGCAGCCATAAAAAATGAGTTCATGCCCTTTGCATGAATATGGATGAAGCTGGAAGCCATCAGCCTCAGCAAACTAACACAGGAAGAGAAAACCAAATACTGCATGTTCTCACTCATAAGTGGGCATTGAACAATGAGAACTCATGGACACAGTGGGGAACATCACACACTGGGGCCTGTCAGTGGTTGGAGGGCAAGAGAGAGACAGCATTAGAGCAAATACCTAATGCACGTGGGGCTTAAAACCTAGATGACAAGTAGATAGGTGCAGCAAACCACCATGGCACATGTGTACCTAAACAACAAACCTGCGCATTCAGCACATGTATCACAGAACTTAAACAAAATAAAAAACAAACAAACAAATAAACAACAAAAAAAGTTCTCCTTTTTGCTCATATTCAAGTTTGAGAGGCAAGACCTACAATCATTTATAATCATGAGCATGGGTTTAGGGTTAGGTGTGGGTTCAAGATCTGCTCCTACCACTTGGCAACTTTCTCTTGTTGAAAATTACTTGTTACCTCTATTTTCTCACATTCACAGCAGGGACAGTAATGTCCACTTAGCAGTGCTGTGAAGTGGGCTGGGTTAGCTCTGTGCTGGGGATTCTTACCAGTTATTGAGCACTCTGTACCTGAACTCTTCTAAGAACTGCAAGTTTATTATCCAGGAATTGTAATATCAAAATAATAGGGTGCCATCCTCATTTTACAGATCTGGAAGCCAAGGCTCATGGTAGTAAATAACTCAATTGAGGGTGCAAGCCAGTGAGAAAAGCCAAGATTCAAAGTTAGTGCTCTTATGAATGGGACCTCTGCCTTACACGAAAGACAAGCTCCCATGCACTCATTTAACCCTGTTTTCACTTTCCTGAAGATATTTCCCTCTCTGTGGACCTCCGCTTGCCTCCATCATTCTCATCTCACAAGGGACAACCAGGACCCCAGTCCCTTTTACTGTGAGCAGAGAGTGGTTTTTGTGACTCCCCCAAAATGCAGACATGGTACAAGTATACTAAGGCAACGTAGGAGCCACACAGAATGTATGGTTAAAGAACATAACTAACACACACATATGCAATCAAGCTCATTGCCTTAGTAATTCTGTGATGTCCCTGGCTACAGGCTGAGCTTCTCTAGTGCCAGGTTCCTAGTGGCTTCTATCTGTCATGCGGCTTTAGTTTCTCAGTAGCTATTCAACCTAACAAGTGTGAGCAGAACCACACGAAGCAGCTGAGTCTCCCCACATTCATCTGGCAAGTGCTGACTATACACCCCAACAGTCTGAATCCCTGGGTAGGTGGTCTTCAGAGAAGTAAGCCTTAGAGTCAGAAAATGGCTGTTCACTTCTAAGTCTGAGGCACTGTGGGTACCCTGGCTCATTTAAAATCTACCATCACCCTGTGAAATAGACCTCATGACCACCCCCAAAATGTTATAAGTGAGAAAACAGAACCCCAGGGTGAATAGGCGATTTTCCTAGACAGAGCCAGGATTCAAACTCAGGCCTGAAACATGAATAACTACATCCATCAACTCCCTCCTTTTCCCCACCTGCATGTGACTTTTAGGAGACCACTTCGCTTGGTGGAATCATTGTGGCTTCCAGGACAGCTGGCATGTTTGACTTACTGGCACAGAACCACCCAGTGCTCTGTGATTGCCAGTTCTAACCTCCCTCATAAATCCCTCAGACAAGCCTCATGCCCATCAGGTATCCACTCATTACTCACCATCTTCTCCACTGCTTGCTCTGGTCCATGACAGCCTTCCCAACTCTGACATCAGCGGTGCCATTTCACCTTCCTGGGATGCTCCCCTTCCAGGTTTCCATATTTCACATGCCTGTCTTCAAGAGTTCTTTCCTAATATTCTCCAAAAAATCCATCCTCCACACCCCACCCCCAGATACTCTATATTAAAATATTTCATTGCCTTAAAATCTTTTATCATTCTCAGAAGTTATTATTTTTATTTGTTTGACTGCTTATTACGTGTATCTTTGTCCTCATTTTTAAAAGTAAATTCTTCTAGGGCAAGTTTTTTATATGTCCTGTTTCTTCCACATCCAGGTATCTGGAACACTTTCTGGCATGCAATGTTTGTTGACTAATTGGATAAATGAATGGATGGCTTCAAGGGTAAGTGCATCCTGGGTTCCAAGTGATTGTCAAGAGTTCTTAATTAAAATGTGAGTTATTAATAATTGCAATATAAAGTCATATAGAGTTTTAAAAATTATTTTCTAGAGTTAGGTACAGTTTTAAGTGGTTTATAGCTTTACAGTCATAAATAGGTATTCAGTCATAATAGCTGTCTATCTATCTATCTATCTATCTATCATATATATATATATATATATATACATATATATTATATATATATTATATGTATATAGTATGCATTGCTCTACAATTTGCTATTTAGAATAATACAATTTTGAACATTTTTTTCTGGGGGTCCTGGTAAGATGGCCAAATAGGAGCAGTTCCTGTCTGCAGTTCCCAGCGAGATCAATGCAGAAGACAGGTGATTTATGCATTTCCAACTGAGGTAGCCAGCTCATCTCATTGGAGCTCATTAGACAATGGCTGCAGCACACAGAGGACAAGCAGAAGCAGGGCGGGGCATTGCCTCATCTGGGAAGTGCAAGGGGTCAGGGAACTCCCTCCCCTAACCAAGGGAAGCCGTGAGGGACTGTTCCATGAAGAATGGTGCACTCTGTCCCAAACACTACAGTTTTTCCATGGTCTTTGCAACCCACAGACCAGGAGATTCCCTCAGCTGCCTACACTGCCAGGGCCCTGGGTTTCAAGCACAAAACTGGGCAGCCATTTGGACAGACACTGCAGAACATTTTTTTCATACCCCCATGGCACCTGGAATGCTGGTGAGAAGAACCTTTGTCTCCCCTGGAAAGGGGACTGAAGCCAGGGAGCCAAGTGGTCTAGCTCAGCAGATCCCACCGCCATGGAGCCCAGCAAGCTAAGATCCACGGGCTTGAAATTCTCACTGCCAGAACAGCAGTTTGAAGTCAACTGGGGACACTCGAGCTTGGTAGGGGAAGGGGCATCTGCCATTACTGAGGCTTGAGTAGGCTATTTTCCCCTCACAGTGTAAACAAAGCCACTGGGAATTCCAAACTGTAGGGAGCCCACTGCAGCTTGGCAAAGCTGCTGCAGCCAGACTGCTTCTCTAGATTCCTCCTCTCTGGGCAGGCCATCTCTGAAAGAAAGGCAGCAGCCCCAGTCAGGGGCTTATAAATAAAACTCCCATCTCCCTGGGACAGAGCACCTGGGAGAAGGAATAGCTAGGGGATGTAGCTTCAGCAGATTTAAATGTTCCTGCCTCCTGGCTCTGAAGAGAGCAGCAGATATCTTATCACAGCACTCAAGCTCTGCTAAAGGATAGACTGCATTCCCAGGTGGATCCTTGACCCCCATGCCTCCTGATTGGGTGATGACTCTCAACAGACACCTCATACAGGAGAGCTCCAGCTGGCATCTGGCAGGTTCCCTTCTGAGATGAAGCTTCTAGAGAAAGGAACAGGCAGCAATCTTTGCTGTTCTGCAGGCTCCACTGGTGATACCCAGGCAGACAGGGTCTGGAGTGAACCTCCAGCAAACTCCAGTAGTCCTGCAGCTGAGGGTCCTGACTATTAGAAGGAAAACTAATGAACAGAAAGAAGTAGCATCAACAGCAACATCAATGAAAAGGACATCCACACAAAAACCCCATCCATGTGTCACCAGCACCAAAGACCAAAGGTAGATAAACCCATGAAGATGAGGAAAAACCAGGGAGAAAAGGCTGAAAATTCCAAAAACCAGAATGCCTCTTCTCCTCCAAAGGATAACAATTCTTTGCCAACAAGGGAACAAAACTGGATAGAGAATGAGTTTCATGAATTGACAGAAGTAGGCTTCAGAAGGTGGGTAATAACAAACTTCTCTGAGCTAAAGAATCATGCTCTAACCCAATGCAAGGAGGCTAAGAACCTTGAAAAAAGGTTAGAGGAATTGCTAACTAGAACAATCAGTTTAGGGAAGGACATAAATGACCTAATGGAGCTGAAAAACACAGCATGAGAACTTACCGAAGCATACACAAGTATCAATAGCAGAATTAATCAGGTGAAAGAAAGGATATCAGAGATCGAAGATCAACTTAATGAAATAAAGCATAAAGACAAGTTTAGAGAAAAAAGAATGAAAAGTAACAAAAGAAGCCTCCAAGAAACACAGGACTATGTGAAAAGATCAAATCTACATTTGACTAGTATACCCGAAAGTGACAAAGAGAATGAAACGAAGTTGGAAATTACTCTTTAGGATATTATCCAGGAGAACTTCCCCAATCTAGCAAGACGGGCCAACATTCAAATTCAGGAAATACAGAGAACACCACAAACATACTCCTCAAAAAGAGCAACTCTAAGACACATAATAGTCAGATTCACCAAGGTTGAAATGAAGAAAATAGTGTTAAGGGCAGCCAAAGAGAAAGATCAGGTTGCCCACAAAGGGAAGCCAATCAGACTAACAGTGGATCTCTCGGCAGAAACTTACAAGCCAGAAGAGAGTGGGAGCCAATATTCAACATTCTTAACGAAAAGAATTTTCATACCAGAATTTCAAATCCAGCCAAACTAAGCCTTATAAGTGAAGGAGATGTAAATTCTTTTACAGACAAGCAAATGTTGAGAGATTTTGTCACCACCAGACCTACCTTACAAGATCTTCTGAAAGAAGCACTAAATATGGAAAGGAAAAATTGGTACCAGCCACTCCCAAACCATACGAAATTGTAAAGACCATCAATATTATGAAGGAACTGCATCAACTAATGGGAAAAATAACCAGCTAGCATCATGATGACAGGATAAAACTCACATATAACAATATTAACCTTAAATGTAAACTGGCTAAATGTCCCAATTAAAAGACACAGACTGGCAAATAGAGTCAAGACCCATCAATGTGCTGTAGTCAGGAGACCCATCTCACATGCAAAGACACACATAGGCTCAAAATAAAGGGATGGAGGATTATTCACCAAGCAAATGGAGAGGAAAAAAAAGAAAACAACTGTTGCAATCCTAGTCTCTGATAAAACAGACTTTAAACCAATGAAACCAACAAAGATCAAAAAAGACAAAGAAGGGCATTACATAATGGTAAAGAGATCAACGCAGCAAAAGAGCTAACTATCCTAAATATGTACATGCACCTAATACAGGAGCACCCAGATTCATAAAGCAAAGCAAGTTCTTAGAGACCTACAGAAGGACTTAGACTCCACCCAATAATAGTGGGGGACTTCCACACCCCACTGTCAATGTTACACAGGTCAATGAGACAGAAAATTAACAAGTATATTCAGGATTTTAACTCAGCTATGGACCAAATGAACTTAATAGACATCTACAGAACTCTACACCCTAAATCAACAGAATATACATTCTTCTCAGTGCCACATCACACTTATTGTAAAATTGGCCATATAATTGGAAGTAAAACACTCTTTAGCAAATGCAAAAGAATGAAAATCATAACAGTCTCTCAGGTCACAGTGCAATCAAATTGGAACCTAGGATTAAGAAACTTACTTAAAACCACACAACTACATGGAAACTGAACAATCTGCTCATGAACAACTACTGGGTAAGTAATGAAATGAAGGCAGAAATAAAGATATTCTTTGAAACCAATGAGACCAAAGACATAACATACCAAAATCTCTGGGACACAGCTAAAGCAGTGTTTAGAGGGAAATTTATAGCACTAAAATGTCCACAGGAGAAAATTGGAAAGATCTAAAATCAACATCCTAATATCACAATTAAAAGTACTAGAGAAGCAAGAGCAAATGAATTCAAAAGCAAGCAGAAGACAAGAAATAAATAAGATCAGAGCAGAACTGAAGGACATACAGACACAAAAAACCTTCAAAAAATTGATGAATCCATGAGCTGGTTTTTTGAAAACATTAACAAAATAGATAGCCTGCTAGCCAGACTAATACAGAAGAAAAGAGAGAAGAATTAAATAAACACAATAAAAAATGATAAGAGGGAGATCAACACTGATCCCACAGAAATACAAACTACCATCAGAGAATTATAACACTTCTATGAAAATAAACCAGAAAATCTAGAAGAAATGGATAAATTCCTGGATACATATACCCTCCCAAGGCTAAATCAGGAAGAAGTTGAATTTCTGAATAGACCAATAATAAGTTCTGAAATTGAGGCAGCAATTAATAGCCTACCAACAAAAAGAGCCCAGAAACAAATGGAGTCACAGCCAAATTCTACCAGAGGTACAAAGAGGAGCTGGTACCATTCCTTCTGAAACTATTCCAAACAATAGAAAAAGAAGGACTCCTCCATAACTCATTTTATGAGGCCAGCATCATCCTGGTACCAAAAGCTGGCAGAGACACAACAACAACAACAAAAATTTAGGCTCGTAGCCCTGATGAACACTGATGCAAAAATCCCCAATGAAATACTGGCAAACTGAATCCAGCAGCACATCAAAAAGCTTATCCAGCAGGATCAAGTCAACTTTATTCCTAGGATGCAAGGCTGCTTCAACATACACAAATCGATAAATGTAATCCAACACATAAACCAAACCAATGACAAAAATCGCATGATTATCTCAATAGTTGCAGAAAAGGCCTTTGAGAAAATTCAACACCGCTTCATGCTAAAAGCTCTCAATAAACTAGGTATTCCTGGAATGTATCTCAAAATAATAAGAGCTATTTATGACAAACCCACAGCCAATATCATACTGAATGGGCAAAAGCTGGAAGCATTCCCTTTGAAAAACCGGCACAAGACAAGGATGCCTTCTCTCACCACTGCTATTCAACATAGTATTGGAAGTTCTGGCCAGGGCCATCAGGTAAGAGAAAGAAATAAAGGACATTCAAACAGGAAGAGAGGAAGTCAAATTGTCTCTGTTTGCAGATGACATGACTGTATATTTAGAAAACCCCATTGTCTCAGCCTAAAATCTCCTTTAGCTGATAAGCAACTTCAGCAAAGTCTCACGATACAAAATCAATGTGCAAAAATCACAAGCATTCCTATACACCGATAATAGCCAAATAGAGATCCAAATCATAAGTGAACTCCCCAAAAAAGAGAATGAACTACAATTACAAAGGATATGAAAGACCTCTTCAAGTGCAAACCACTGCTCAAACAAATCAGAGAAGACACAAACTAATGCAAAAACATTCCATGCTCATGGATAGGAATAATCAATACAGTGAAAATGGCCATACTGCCCAAAGTAATTAATATATTCAGCGCCATTCTCATCAAGCTACCGTTGACTTTCTTCACAGAATTAGAAAAAAACTACTTTAAATTTGACATGGAACCAAAAAAAGAGCCAGTATAGCCAAGACAATCTTAAGCAAAAAGAACACAGATGGAGGCATCATGCTACCTTACTTCAAACTGTACTACAATGCTATAGTAACCAAAACAGCATGGTACCGGTACCAAAACAGATACATAGACCAATGGAACAGAACAGAAGCCTCAAAAATAACACCACATAACTACAACCATCTGATCTTAAACACACCTGACAAAAACAAGCAATGGGAAAAGGATTCCCTAATTAATAAATAGTATTGGGAAAACTGGCTAGCCATATGCAGAAAACTGAAGCTGGACCCCTTCCTTACATCTTGTTCAAAAATTAGCTCAAGGTGGATGAAAGACTTAAATGTAAGTCTTAAAACCATAAAAATCCTAGAAGAAAAGCCAGGCAATACCGTTCAGAATATAGGCTTGGGCAAAGGCTTCATGACTAAAACACCAAAAGCAATTGCAACAGAAGCCAAAATAGCAACAGAAGCCAGAAAGACAAATGGGATCTAATGAAACTAAAGAGCTTCTGCAGAGCAAAAGAAATGATCATCAGAGTGAAGAGGAAATCTACTGAATGGGAGACAGTTTTTGCCATGTATCCATCTGACAAAGGGCTAATAGACAGAATCTAAAAGAAACTTAAACAAATTTATAAGAAAAAAACAAACAACACATCAAAAACTGGATGAAGGATATGAACAGACACTTTTCAAAATATGACATTTATGGGACCAACAAACATATGAAAAAAAGTTCATCATCACTGGTCATTAGAGAAATGCAAATCAAAACCACAATTAGATATCATCTCATGCCAGTTAGAATGGTAGTCATTAAAAAGTCAGGAAGCAGCAGGTGATGAAGAGGATGAGGAGAAATAGGAATGCTTTTACATTGTTGGTGGGAGTGTAAATTAGTTCATTATGGAAGACAGTGTGGTGATTCCTCAAGGATCTAGAACCAGAAATACCATTTGACCTAGCAGTCCCATTACTGGGTACATATCTAAAGGATTATAAACCCTTCTACTACAAAGACACATGTACATGTATGTTTATTGCAGCACTGTTCACAATAGCAAAGACTTGGAACCAACCCAAATGCCCATCAATGATGGACTGGATAAAGAAAATGTGGCACATATACACCATGGAATACTATGCAGCCATAAAAAGGGATGAGTTCATGTCCTTTGCAGGGACATGGATGAAGCTGTAAACCATCATTCTCAGCAAGCTAACACAGGAACAGAAAACCAAATAATGCAGGCTCTCACTCATAAGTGGGAGTTGAACAAGGAGAACACATGGACAGGGAGGGGAACATCACACACTGGGGTGAGTTGGAAAGTTGGGGGTACGGGAGGGATAGCATTAGGTGAAATACCTAATGTAGATATGGGTTGATGGGTGCAGCAAACCCCCATGGCACGTGTATACCTATGTAACAAACATGTACATTCTGCACATGTATCCCAGAACTACAGTATAATTTAAAAAAATGTATTTAAAAAAATTTTATGGGTGCATAGTAGGTGTGTATATTTATTGGGTACATGAGATATTTTATTAGAGGCATGCCATGTGTAATAAGCACAGAAATGATAAACTTTTAAATAAAACATAGGTATGCAATTCATAAGAAAATTCCGAATTACATAGACTCAGAAAATAACCATGAACCCCAAACTTAGAAGACTATGAACAAACAAAATCCCCCACAGACTAAGTATCATTTAAACCATGATGAGTCAGTGGGCCCAGCCTGCAAGTCCCAGGGAGCCCAGGTCTGGTTATTCTTCAAGTAGCAGCTTGACTGTGAGCTATTCAAGGCCTTCTGAACAACTTGTGATTTTCCACAGCGGAACCTACACTTCAGTAGTCTAAGAATCCCTGCAAAGTAGCTGACGCAATGCAAAACAAAGAAAGAAAAGCTCAAAATAAACCTGGTCAGCTGAGAATAACAATGATGCAATGACTGTATAGCTTTTAGTTCTCAGTGATGTCATTGCAAGTGCGAATTTGATGCTGTGATAACTTATCAAGAATGAGTAGAAGAACCTTGAGGACATCATGCTGAGTGAGATTAGCCAGCCACACCAAAAAGACAAATACTGTATGAGTCCACTTATATGAGGCATCAAAGTAGTCAAATCCATAGAGACAGAAAGCAGGTTTGCCCGGGGCCAGAGGGAAGGGGAATGAGGTGCTATCACATCATTCAGGGCATGGATTTTGTTTTTCAAGGTGAAGACAGTTTTGAAGACTGCACAACAATGTGAATGTACTTAATGCTGCTGAAATGTACACCTAAAAGTAACATGGCAAATTTTATGTCATATATGCTTTACCACAATTAAAACTTTTAAAAAATTAAACGTTTAAGAAATGAGTGGAGAAGTAAATATTCTCCCCATGTTATCCTTTCCTGTCTTTCCACTTTACCATAGTTAGGATGACTGCAGAATCTCAGTTTGCTTACAACAGTGTTGGTTACTCCTGTTATCTTTAGGCATTTTCCATAAGTCACCTTCACTCTTAAAAGTGTTGTAGGTAATAATCATTATGCTTACCATGTCCAGTACTCCTTTGGCAGGTGAGGAAAGCCAGAGAATTTAGAGCTGGAAGGCATGGTGTGCATACTGCTAGCATCTTTAGTCATTCATTATATGCTCATTAACTCATTCACAAAGAACCTCTGTGCACCTCCTGCCTGTAATCATACTGTGCCCTACATGGATGTTAAGTCTCCCAGCTGGACTTTGGTTCCTCAAGAGTAGGGTTTATACCTAATTCATCTAGTATCCACAGATCCCAGCCCAATGCCTGGTGCAGGTCAGGTTCCCAACAGATTTCTGCTGAATTGCAAAAAATCCTGGTTCCAGATGTAAGACAGGCAATAGTGCAGAAAAGTCTTACTTCTGTGCCCTCTGGGAGTAGCCCAGAAGAGTCTCCCTGCCTGGATAGACAATTCCCAATGGGAGAACAGGGGCCTCAGCTAGAGGCCTCTCACACTTTACCCACTTCTGAAAGACTTGCTAGAGTCTTTCCTGATGGTGCTTTTATTTATTTATTTACTTAATCAACTGAGAAGCGTCTCCATTAGTCTTGACATAGATGCTCGTGATATGCTAATAAATGCATAGTAAATCTTGCACGTGTTCCTCTGGTGTAAATTATCCGTTCCTAAAGCAGAGCTTGAAAGTCTGCTGCAATGGCCCAGAAAATTGGGCTAATTATTTCAGTTTGGCGGCAGGCTCATGAATCTGGTCTTGGTTTCCTTTTTCAAAGGCAATGCCATCCTCTAGGTGAGTTTCAAGCACTTCCTCAAATGCCGTGCACATGATTCCAAGTGTGGGATTGAGTTACACTCTGCTTGAGTGCTGTTTGTTCTCTGATCTCTAATGACCTATGTTCATTTAGGGACTCGGGGATGGTATCTCTATCTTCCAAGTTGCTTCAGATCTCTGAATCCAGGAAAGAATAGAGCTTACCATGCTCCTGACCTCTGCCTATTCCTCTTTCTCCTCCTCCTCAGAGCACTGGATCAGGGAGCCTGAGATCCCAGACAGTGAGAGGAGGCCTGGAGAGGCGTGCTAAGTAAATGTTAATGAACCCGCAGGTTCAGACTGGAATGTCTTTTAGGGATTTCAGACTTGTTTTGATAAATTAAGCTCAACATCTGGATGGCATTTGGATTAAGAACCATCGAGAGCTGCCCACTTACCCTGTGATCTGTCTCGCCAGTGCACATCCCTTTTATTAGTCTTTTCAAAACAACTTTGGCTCTGTTTATCTTTAGGGTACTTTTTTCTATTTCTCTAATTTCTGTTCTCATCTTTATTATTTTATTCCTTCTACAAATGTTCCTACTTTTTAATATGTATCTTAGCTGATTAAAACTTTCTGGGGCATAATTTTTCTGTTTCCCAGTGTGTGTTGAAGGCAATCAGATCAAGACTTAAAGGGAGGATGATTAGTTCTGGTTTCAAAGGGCTCTGTTTTAGGAAGGACACAAGACAGTATATGTGAAATGTTAAATTAATTACTCGTAGACAGACTGTAAGATTTCAGAGGTGTGTTGAATGGGGAAAGCTCCAAGGAGAAGGTAGGAACAAAGTCAGCCCTCACTGGACGGCTGGATCTCCATGGACTTGGAGGAGCAGAAGAGAAAGCCAGCAAGGAGCACATTTGGAAGCCCACCATGACCTGGGCAGAGACCCTCCCTAGGCAAGGGCACTGTGAGGCAAAGGTCCAGTGTGAGGATCCAGGGGAGGCCAGCACCTAGGAGTTTGTCTGTGTGGAGTAAAGCATCCTGGAAGCATCTGAGCAGAAATGTGAGCACAATGAGGCCAGAGAAGGGTCGTTTAGAGAACTGTGTTTAGGAAACAGTGGTTTAGAGAAGGGTAGTTTAGGGAATGGCGGTTTAGAGAATGATGGTTTGGCAGGAAACACTGTAAGCAGGGTGAGAGCGTGATGAAGGGATGGGTGGGCAAGACCTTGAGTCAAGTGACACAGGGAGAGCACGTCCTTTGAGGTGACTTTCCATGTGAGCTTCTGGGTGTGGGAGGCATGGGATACGGGCACAATTCATTTGTGGAGTGCCTCCTAGGTCAGGCCCAGACAGGTCCATTTAGCAAAGAATATCTCCATGACTTCAGCTGGGGTTGCAAGGCCTTGCTGGAGTCACAGCAACTAGGACGGACCCAAGGCCACTTGCTGGGCTTCCCAGGAGCCAAAGTGTGTGATTGTTATACCATATCCCAACTCCTTTCGGGGTTGCCAACTGGTGTAATGGCAAGGACAAGGGAGAGTAGTTGGGGCTGATATGTGTGGTCCCAAACATTCATATGACATGGCTGGATGTCCTCCACCAAGGAACTTTCTGTCATGGCAAGACCCTCAAGCAGGTGGGCACAGTCCCCAGGAAAGCAGATGGAGGAGCAGGTTCCAAGGGCCACTACCACTGCTCTCAGCTGTCCTTCTTCCAGGAAAAATGCCAGTCCAGGAGGGAAGCATGGGCTGTGATCTTGCCATGTGCCCCCATGGCACTGAGTGCCTGGTCACTCCTGCTGACCTCCTCTAACAGAAATGGGCTTAACCCTGAGAAGGAGCTTCTTAGCACCTCCCCACCTGTGCCAGGGCAGGAGCATGCTATCTGAGGAGAGAACAGAACTCTCTTGCACCGAAGGGGTGGCTTCTTCAGGCCCCAGTCCCTGAGGAGGATGAGGAAGTCTTGCTTTGGGTGAGTCTACAATTCTACCTGGCCACTGCCCCTCACATCCACATAGCTGATCTTGGGCAGAGTGGACTAGGGGCTCCCACTTCCCAGCCTGGACTCCTCTGGGAGGACTCCAGTCCTAAGGAAATGATAGATCTTTCCAGAGCTTTGAATGGCCAGGAGACTCATCCACAGGGGAGGCACCCACCTGGCTCCACCCCAGCTCTGGCCCAGGCATGCAGACCTTTGTGACAGGGATTCTCTCCTAAGGCACCGGCTCTGCTTAAGAGGCACTACATTGTCACTAGGTCTCTTTATCCTTCAAGACAATCTTTTAAATGAAACTGTCATGCCTTCTCCTAGGGAGTGCCTTGGTTTTAAGATGTTGATGAAGGTTTTCTTGACTTGGAAAGCTGAGGAGTCTTTAAGTCAACACATTCCACCTGGTATATTCTATGTTCACCAAATCTTTATCACCGGCCAGTTTTGACTGTTGCAGATTTATCTTGCCTTAGAAATGAAAATTGCTTAGTCCCTGTGGCAAACATTACTGATGATAGAACTCCAGGTCCTTGGCCAGCAAGTAACACACCTGCCGGCCCACAGGGTCAGAACATGGCCTTCGAGGCAACCTGCACAGCCTGGAGGAATCTCCAACCCAGCAGGAGCGTCCGGATGGGTCCCTAGAACTTGAGCTCCTGGAGACCTCTTCTGACAGCCTAACATTAATTGCCCCTTCATATGATCACTTTCAGTCACATCTTATTCCTTTCAGGGCCCTGAGCATGTTCTAAAATGACTTTATTTGCCCAAGCAGTTTATCTCTCTCTCTCTCTCCCTCCCCCCCCCCACCTTCTCTCTCTCTGCCGGAAGTTCATCTGCTCAAGATTTTCCCTCTGTCTCCCCAGTGCTGATTATGTAGCATGCCTGGCATAGATGGGGCTTGATAAATGCTTAAGGAAATGAATCAACATGGTTTACCCCAGCGTCTCCATCTGTCACTCAGGAGCCAGGGTTTGATTTTTCAACAGAGCATACACATTCTTGAGACTTAGTATGGTGGGGTGGAACGGAGGACTCAGTCTACAGTCAGCCTCATGTGTATTCGGACACCACTCATTAGCACAATGACCTCAACTTCGACATCTGAAAAGTGGGAATCCCTCACTCATAATAAAGAATAGAATAAAGCATATGAAGTGCCCCACCCAAAACAGATGGTCAATGAATAATTGCTACTATATTGTACCTGATGATCTCACAGGGGTTTTTGTCTATTGTTTTGTATTGTCTTGTTCTATTTATCCAATTTTTCTAAAAGGAAAGTGGCCCTGGCCACTCAGGAAGTCAGGGCTGATGATCTCAGGGATACCAGAAGGGAAGGGAGAACAAGGGCCTGAGTCTCCAAAGCCTCTAAGAGGAGAGGCTGCCTGCCTTCAGAGACCCTGCCTAAGGCTGAAGGAAGACCATGGATGCATCCAGTTCCCAGGGGCTGAGTCTTAAGGTCATACATAAAGCAATAAGTTTGAATTTCACAGAGCTTCCTACCAGTGCTTTCAGTCCTACTCCAATTACATAATTCAAAGTTTCTCACTGAGAGCCTGCTAGTCGGAACTCAGGAGAAAAGATGCAGGAAAAGGGAATTGGGAACTCACAGCTGCTTAACAAGATTCACAGCTGCGGTAAAGGCTACTCGTGCCCTCAGCCTTTGGGAAGCACTCCCTCACCTTGATTCTGCAGTTCCATATTCTCCTGGACATCCTCATGTTTCTCTGGGGGTCCCTCTCAGTTTCTTCATGGGTGCACTTTTCTTTACCCAGTTGATCATTACAGTCATACATCACTTAATAGTGGGGACACGTGAGAAATGAGAAATGTGTCATAGGTGATTTTGTTGTTGTGCAAATATCATAGAGTGACTTAAACAACCCTAGATGGTATGGCTACTACACACTCAGGCTATATGGCATAGACTATAGCCACCAGGCTGCAAACCTGTACAGCATAGGACAACACTGAACACTGCAGGCAATTGTAACACAATGATATCTGTGTATCTAAACAGCTAAATGCAGAAAAGATACAGTAAAAACACAGTATCACAATCTTACCGGACCACAATTGTATATTTGGTCCATCACTGAAATGTCTTTATAAGATTCATGACTGTTGAGTTCTGACTGCTTCCTTACTGATTTCTTTGTCCCCAGGCAATTGTGGCATGAACACAGCTCTGTCTGTTTCCCCAGGATTATGGATGTGCCCATTGCTCAGCCGGCTTCTCAATCCATCCACCTGTGCAGCCCCTCCACCTGGCAATTCCAAGCATCTCAAGCTCAACAAGTCCCATGCGCCAAGTTACTCCCATCCTCTGTTTCCCTCTCCAGGTTCCTTGGCTTAATGCACAGCTTCTCTGCCCCTGAGGTACCAAGACAGCAACCCAGGGACCAGCACTGGTTCTTCCATCCCCCACACCCATACACAGCCACCAGGTCTGGTTGATTTAACCACCGTCTGCCACTATTTTCCATCCTTTCCCCATTCAGGCCCCTGTCTCTTCTGTTCTGAGGACTGAACAGCCTCCATCTCGTCTTCCAGCTGCAAGTGGGGCCCCTCCCATTCATTCTTCATGCAGCCGACAGCAGGGCACTATCTTTCCAAATCGAAATCAAATAGATCACATCAACCCCCTACCCCCACCCCCGGCACTAGAGTCCAGCATTAGAAGTTCAGTAGAGTCAGGATTAGATCACATCAACCCCTCTCTGGCACTGGAGTCTAGCATTAGAAGTTCGGTAGAGTCAAGAAAGTGCCTCCCCTAGGGTGGTAGGGCAGGGCAGAGGGGAAGAAGGGAGCCTTCTGCACATCTGGAAATGCCCAAGTCCTGATGTGGTGACAGTTACCTGGGTGTATAAACAGGTAGACACACATCAAGGTGTGAACTTCACATCTGTGCATTTTACTATATGTGAATTATTTGTCAAAAAATACAAATAAGACATTTATAAATGTATACAACCTGTGAAAAAAGAAATAAATAAAAGAAGCCTGTTAGGGACCCCTAATCTCTTTAAGGATGAAAATCAAGCATTAACACAGCCTGTGTTTAGGATGACATTCACCTGGCTTGGCTGGCAGGGTCCCAGCTTATGCCTGAGGTCATGATGTAATTCTCAACAAGCCCAGTCCAATTCTCCAATTCTTGTAATTCTCAACAAGCTGTGCATTAAGCCAAGGAACCCGGAGAGGGAAACACAGAGGAGGATGGGAGTAACTTGGGAAATGGGACTTGTTGAGTTTGAGATGCTTGGAACTGCCAGGTGGAGGGGCTGCACAAGTGGATACATGGCAGCTTCCCTCCTGCCTCCAGGCCTCACTCCTACTGTTCCCTCTGTCTAGAATGCTCTCTGTTCACCTATCACTCATTCCTTGGATTCCAGGTGAAACATCACTGACTCTGCACATCTGCCCTTTACTTACTCCCACACCAGGAGGGTCCCTCCAGGTGCCCCAGGAACACACTGTCTGTCTCTTTCCTTCACTTTCCCAAGTCAGCTGGAGACTCGGGGTGGTGATGTGACCACCCCCTTGGTTTCAACACGTATTGAAATGTGCTTATCTTCTCTTTCAGGATACAAGGAGCCTAAACCTCCCACCATATAGATGAGGAGACTGAATGATATTAAGGGGCCCCTCCAAGACTGCCTGGCAATGACTGCCAGAACCAGGACTGGCACCCATGAGAACCCCGATTCAGGGTTCAGACTTCCCAGGTTATTCTGATGACTACACTATTTGATGGGGCTTTGAGGAAATGATTCCAGATTTAATTTCCAATTCCTTGGGACTGGGTCTGATAATTCAGAAAGTGCAGAAGATCTAATTTAATGTCATTAGCTTTATGGACTCTCTTGGAAGTTTACTTTGTCAAAAAGAAAAAAAATCCTGTATGAATGAAAATCGTATTAGCCGAGTATTCTGGGCACTAAGCCTTCCTTTCTTCAGTATAAGCTATAAGCTAAAGGTATTCTGTCTGAAAATAAAGGGCGTTTGTCCAAATTTGATGCATCACCACCGGCTGATGAAACCTTCCGTTCCCCAACAGTGGTGTCCTGTGTAGATACAGTCCTCAAGAGCAAACACAGATGGGGGTGGGGCTGTGGGAGTCACACTGTCCTGCCTGGTGCAGTTCCAGCCCTGTCACTCCTTGATGTGTGACCTGGGGGAAGTTGTCAACGTTCTCTAGGCATGAGGTTCTCATCTGAAAAATGGAGAACTACTAGTGACTAACTTAAAAGATTGTTTTCATGATTGAATAAGATAATTCATGCAAAATTGTTGGCATGCAGTGGGCACTCAGTAAATACCAGTTCTCTTCTCCCCCTCCTTCATTTCTGCCACCTTCTTCTCTTCCTCCCTTTCTCCCTGCTTCCCACTCCCCATGCCTCCTTCTTTTTCCTCTTCTTTAGCTCCTTCCTTTTTCCATCTCCTTCTCTCTTCATCCTTCTTCCTCCTTTTTCTTCCCACCTCCTCCTCCATCTTCTTATTGATAGCCTTAATGATAGACCCACATCTTCTGAGAATCAGTTTACTTTCTGTCAGCCATAGAAAAGCCACAGTGCACGGACCAAGAAGTAGTGGGCTAGGAGATGGGCTGCTTTTTAGGTTAACTCATTCATTTCATTCCATCTGAGCCACCTGGTTCAAAATTTTCTTAACTGCTTCTTCAGTTTTTTATACCTTTCTAAGGCATCAGCACTAGAACTAAAGTATCTAGGTGTGCTCCATCCAGAAAAGAAAAGATTACCCACCTGCCCTGGAGCCATGCTGGGCTTCCTGCGGAGGAGCCCCAAATAGAAAGCTCTGAGGTCATGAGATCACTTATTGACTCAAATGGAACCTGTGGAAAACCTATGCGCTAAAACGAATTATGTCAAAACAACAAGTCAAGGGCAAGGTTGCCAAGGTCAGGCTGTGCTAGCAAACCTGGACCTACACCACAGGGGAAAGTTCAAACGCAGTTTCTCTGGCAAATATTTGCCCAATGTTTGCTGTTACCTCAGCTCTTTTTTTTTTCTCTCAGTTCTTGCTTTATTTATCTAAAGGTCATGTCGCTTTCAAGTTCCCATCTGACTGGCAGCTGGAGACCCTGGCGACCACACAGCTGGACAGATGTTAGGAATCTGGGCCGAGATGTATGAGCTACACTGCTGAAACAGATTCCCTAGGGCTGTGGCCTGGGAGAGAAGCAGGCAAACCTCTTTTGGGACTCCATCCTCCTCTCCCCAGCCCCTGGTGACTAGCTCTGCAACCAGGCTGCGTTTACCTTCTCCCCATAAAGATTGTGGCATTGACCGCCGTTGGACAGCAGATTCCTAGGGCTAGTTTACTGAGAAGTGGGTGGAATTTTCTGAGCCAGCATAAACATCAGAACGACATTTTGTAATATTGCTAGCTAGAACGAGAACATAGCCCTGACCCCATTCACTGTGTGCTTTAATCCTGTGTACCTATTGACATTAGGTCTGAGGAGAGGCCACCCACAGCCTCCAGCACTATAACAAATCCTCTGAGCAGTGCCAAAGGTCTTGTCCAGTGAAGGTGAGGTCTTCACAATAGTTAACTCTTCATAGAGTTGTTTTTTGAGATAGAGTTTCACTCTGTTGCCCAGGCTGGAGTGCAGGAGCGTGATTTCCACTCACTGCAACCTCTACCTCCCAGGTTCAAGTGATTCTCCTGCCTCGACCTCTCAAGGAGCAGGGATTACAGGTGCCTGCCACCATGCCCGATTACAGGTGCCCACCACCTTGCCCAGCTAATTTTGTATTTTTAGTAGAGATGGGGTTTCGGCATGCTAGCCAGGCTGTTCTTGAACTTCTGACCTCAAGTGATCTGCCCGCCTCGGCCTCTCAAAGTACTGGGATTACAGGTGTGAGCCGCCGTGGCCAGCCTCACAGAGCAGTTTTTCTAAGGAATACAAGGAGCATGATGGGAAGTAGGGAGAGGAAGCTGGGCTGAGGTCTAGACTCCTAGCCAATTTCTTCTCAGTGCTGCTGCAAGGCTGTGCACTGGAACAAACACTGGCTTGAGATGTACCCACATCTAGGCTGGAATCCCCGCCCTGCCCTTCACTAGCTAACCTACTTGCCCACTGTACAGCTCAGTTTTCTTCTTTGTAATTTGGGGGTGATGCTATACAGAGAATGCTAAGGGTTAAAATAGCCAATTTCTACATAAAGCACCCAGCACATGGTGTACAGATGATCACGCCAGCCCTATTCCCTCACAGAGCCCACTATTCTGAGCTTGCCAGATAAGCAGAACCCTTGTCTAGCAGCTAGGATGCAGACAGTGAGTTACAGTTAAGGAACCAAAACAGGAACTGGGGATCAGGCATTGGATAAAGTTTCCATTAGCAATGGATCTAAGAGCAGCCTGGGTCATATCTGGAGCTAGGATGACACAGCCAGGTTCTTCTTTGAGCAGCTGTCAGACATGACAAAGCAGGGCCAAAACCAAGCAAAGCCAGGCCAGACTTAGGTCAGTGCTGTACCCAGACCCTGGAAGTCAGTCTGTCCAAGGGCAGGTAGTGGTTGCTGGGTATGACGAGCTGCTCACCTCCTGGCTCCGCGATACTTGCACATGTTCTTCCAGGCTTCTTCTCAATGCAGGAACCTGTAGACTCTGCTAACAATTTTGGTATTTGCCCCAAGATTAAGAAGTTCCCAGTAAAGTAATTAAAAAAGTATAATTGGATGGCTTATAACACAAAGGATAAATGCTTAAGAGGATGGCTGCCCCATTCTCCATGATGTGATTATTACACATTGCATGCCTGTATCAACGCTTCTCAGGTACCTCATCAATATATACACCTACTGTGTACCCCCCAAAATTAAAGATTAAATAAATAAAAAATAGATTAAAAATAACAATGGGAAATAATGTCTCTAGGGTTTTGCCACTTTTGGTGAGAATGAGCAGTGCTTTAACAGGGAATAACTCTGAGCTAAGCCTCCTGCAGCCTCAGCTACAGTTTTGAATGAATTCTGTTCTTCATCATTTATACCTTTGTTACCAGACTCCAGGATAAGAATCTGTTCAAAGAAAGTAATTACACATAACATGTAGGCGTCTGTAAGAAACACTTTTAGGCACTACATCCTTTGAATTCTCTTCATGGTGAGATAGATACTTGTGTTTTCCCAGTTTTACATGATGAGAAAACAGATAAGGAAGTTAAGGAGTGTGCTCAGGCTCCCAAGCAGTAAGCAGCTGAATCAGGCTTCAGTAGCAGAGAGTCTGATTCCAGCTCCCAAGCACGTAAGCATACAGAAGTCAAGAGAAACAGCTGAACACAGGAGGCCCACTGGTCATCTCACCATGTTTTCAAGACTCAAGAGAGGTAGCTTTAGTCCAAGCTGCCAAGCCCTGACCACATGGCTCTCAAGCTACACCAGGAGCTCCCTGCTGGTACCCTGACAGCCCAGGCTTGCATAAGTTCTGGCATGTAGTTCAGCCTAATGACGCCTCAAAGCTTCTGCCCATAAAGAGGGATAGTAGAAAGATTATTTTTAGCCTAGATATTCATCGAATTGAGTTGAGATAAGCCGTTTTATTTGCATAGACAAACTGTGTTGGCAGTGAGTTGACAGTGGTAGAGCAAAGACATTCTGTTTTCTTTTGGTTTTCCATACAGAACAAGCAGCCACCGCAGGAGAAAAGCCTGCCTCCTTCCATGGAAGTTAACAGGAAGAAGAGGGGGCGGGGCCAAGATGACCTAGTGGAAGCAGCAGGCTTGGAGGCTCCCATCCAGCTGCAAAAGCGAAACTCCACCTCAGTAATAATAATAATAATGATAAATAATGAAAAAAAACCATAGTAAGCCTGTGAATCCTTCACCGGCAACCAAGGTATCCAGATTTTCTCACCAAAACTGACTAGAAGGCTGGTGTGACCCACGGAGAGAAGGAAGGACAGTGTGGTATGGCTGCCCACCTGAGAGCTACACAAGGAAGGGAACTCCCTCTCCCCAGCTAAGGGAGGTAGGGAGTGAGTGTGCTACCCACCTGGGGAAACTGCTTTTTCCATGGAACTGTGCAACCCACAGATCCGAAGATCCCACCTGTGAACCCATGCCAGTGGGGCCTAGTGTCTCGACCCCAGAACCCACAGATTCTTACTGCCTCTCAGCTGGAGTCTGCTTAAGCCTACCGAACTGCCTGGGAAAGGGGCGACCAGCATCCACTGCTGGCTGCCTGCTGTCTAAGCCCTTTGAGCTCCTTAGGGGAGGAACAGCAGCCAGCACTGGGACTGGTGACGGCCTAACACGCTGAGATCCCTGGGCCAGGGAAGGGCTTTAGCCATTTCTATAGCTCTAGGGTGCTCTTTTCTCCTGCTGGAGCCGGGAAGGCTGGAGAGCTCAGTCCCAAGACTTGCCCCTACAGCCCAGCACACAACTGTGGCAGTCTGCAGGCAGCGTGCCTCTACAGGCCTAACCCTGACCATCCTTCCTCATTGGGTGGGGTTTCCATGCAAGATCTCAAATAACTCCAGCAG
This sequence comes from Cebus imitator, assembly GCF_001604975.1. Taxonomy (NCBI): domain Eukaryota; kingdom Metazoa; phylum Chordata; class Mammalia; order Primates; family Cebidae; genus Cebus; species Cebus imitator. The sequence goes on from NW_016107840.1 coordinate 1,128,953, forward strand.
AGGCTCAGGGACAGAACCCGGATCTCCCTAGGCCTGAGACTGTAGGGGGAGTGGTGGCCACAGCCTGTGCAGACCAGCAGACTTAGCCGCTCCTGGTAGTTCTGAGGAATCTAGGCAGCCCAGATGAGTGGGTTTCCCCCCAGTGAAGCACACCATTTCCACAAGTGACAAAGTGCTTTGTTAAATGGGTCCTGCTCCCTGTGCTATCCAACTGGGTGACACCCTCCAGCTGGGGTTGTCAGACACCCTGAGCAATCATACTGGCATCAGGTTGGTACCCCTTGAGTTCAGAGTTCCCAGAAGAAGGAGCAGAAACCTATCTTTGCTGTGTTCCAGTCTCTTAGAGTAACATCTCTGGGCACAGGAGTTAATCAGATGAATTCATAGGGCCTGAAGTGAACCCCCAGCAAACTGCAGCAGCCATACAAAAGAGGGACTTGACTATTGAAAGAAAAACAAACAGGAAGTGACAACAATAGCATCAACAGCAACAAAAAAGTCCCTCACAAAAAGCCCATCCAAGGATAAGCAGCCTCAAAGATCAAAACTAGACAAACTCACCAAGATGAGTAAGAATCAATGAAAAAAGTGCTGAAAACCCAAAAGGCCAGAGTGCCTCTTCTCCTCCAAATGATTGCAACATCTTTCCATCAAGGGCACCAAACTGGAAGAGGATCAGATGGATGAACTTACAGAAGTAGGCTTCAGAAAATGGATAATGAAATACTATGATGAGCTAAAGGAGCATGTTCTAACTCAAGGCAAAGAAGCTAAGAACCTTGATAAAAGATTAGAGGGAACACTAACTAGAACAGTCAGTTTAAAGAGGAACATAAATGACCTGATGGAGCTGAAAAACGCAGCACAAGACCTGCGTGAAGCATACACATGTATCAACAGCTGAATCAACCAAGTGGAAGAAAAGATATCAGAGTTTGGAGACCACCTTACTGAAATAAGACATGCAGACAAGAATAGAGAAAAAACAATACAAAAGAACAAAAAAAGTCTCTAGGAAATATGTGTCTATGTGAAAAGAACAAACCTACGGTTGATTGCAGTATGAGAAAGAGATGGGGAAAATAGAAACAAACTGGAAAACACACTTCAGGATATTATCCATGAGAAAGTTCCCAACCTATCAAGACAGGCCAACATGCAAATTCAGGAAATACAGAGAATATCATTAAGATACTCCACAGCAAGATCAACCACAAGACACATAATTATCAGATTCTCCAAGTTTGAAATGAAGGAAAACTGTTAAGGGCAGCCAGAGAGAAACGCCAGGTAATCTACAAAGGGAAGCCCATCAGACTAACAGTGGATCTCTCAACAGAAACTCTATAAGCCAGAAGACATTGTGGGCCAATATCCAACATTCTTAAAGAAAAGAATTTTCAACCCAGAATTTCATATCCAGTCAAACTAAGCTTCATAAGCGAAGGAGAAACAAAATCCTTTCCAGACAAGCAAATGCTGAGGAATTTCATTACTACCAGGCCTGCCCTGCAAGAGCTTCTAAAGGAAGCATTAAATATGGAAAGGAGAAACTGGTACCAGCCACTGCAAAAATACATCAAAATGACACTATGAAGAAGCTGCATCAACTAGAGTGCAAAATAACTAAATAGCAGCATGAAGACAGGATCAAATTCACAATAACAATACTAACGTTAAATGTAAATGGGCTAACTGCCCCAATTAAAAGACACAGATTGGCAAATTGGATAAGGAGTCAAGACCCACCAGTGTGCTGTATTTAGGAGACCCACTCACGTGCAAAGGTATGGAGGCTCAAAATATAGGGACGGAGGGAAATTTACCAAGCAAATGAAATGCAAAAAACAACAACAAGAAAAGCAGGGGTTGCAATCTCAGTCTCTAACAAAACAGACTTTAAACCAACAAAGGACAAAAAAGACAAAGAAGGGCTTTACATAATGGTAAAGGGAACACATCAACAAGAGCTAACTATCCTAAATATATATGCACCCAAGACAGGAGCACCCAGATTCATAAAACAAGTTCTTAAAGAACTACAAAGAGACTTACTCTCCCACACAATAATAGTGGGAGACTTTAACACCCCACTGTCAATATTAAACAGATCAATGAGACAGAAAATTAACAAGGATATTCAGGACTTGAACTCAGCTCTGGATCAAGTGGACCTAGTAGACATCTATAGAACTCTCTACCCCAAATAAACAGAATATACATTCTTCTCAATCCCACATGGCATTTATTCCAAAATTGGTCACATAATTAAAAGTAAAACACTCCTCAACACATGCAAAAGAACTGAAATCATAACAAACAGCCTCTCAGACCACAGTGAAATCAAATTAGAACTCAGTATTAAGAAACTCACTCAAAACCACACATTTCCTTGAAAATTGAACAATCTGCCCCTGAATGACTTTTGGGTAAATAAAGAAATTAAGACAGAAATCAAGAAGTTCTTTGAAAACAATAAGAACAAAGAGATAACTTACCAGAATCTCTGGGACACAGCTAAAGCAGTGTTAAGAGGGAAATTTAGGGCCGGGCGCAGTGGCTCATGTCTGTAATCCCAGCACTTTGGGAGGCCGAGGCAGGCGGATCATGAGGTCAAGAGATTGAGACCATCCTGTCCAATATGGTGAAACCCCATCGCTTCTTAAATAAAAACAAAAATTAGCTGGGCGTGGTGATGCACGCCTGTAGTCCCAGCTACTTGGGAGGCTGAGGCAGAAGAATTGCTTGAACCCAAGAAACAGAGGTTGCAGTGAGCCGAGATCATGCTAATGCACTCCAGCCTGGTGCCTGGCGACAGAGAAAGACTCTGTCTCCAAAAAAATAAAAAATAAATAAAATAAAATACAGAATTTCAATGTTCTATAGTTTTCTGTTGACCATGAAAAAGCAAACATACAG
>NW_016107840.1:1133576-1138382 GCF_001604975.1 Cebus imitator
AAAAAAAAAAAAAAAAGACATTTATGCTGCCAACAAACTATGAAGAAGCTCAACATCAGTGATGATTAGAGAAATGCAAATCAAAACCACAATGAGCTACCATCTCATGCCAGTTAGAATGGTGATTATTAAAAAGTCAACAGACAATAGATGCTGGCAAAGCTGTGGAGAAACAGGCACACTTCTATGCTGTTGGTGGGAATGTAAATTGGTTCAACCATTTGAAAGACAGTATGGTAATTCCTCAAGGATCTAGAACCAGAAATACCATTTGACCCAGCAATCCCATTACTGAGTATATACCCAAAGGAATATAAATAATTCTACTATAAAGACACATGCACACATATGTTTATTGCAGCACTATTTACAATAGCAAAGACATGGAACCAACCCAAATGCCCATCAGTGATAAACTGGATAAAGAAAATGTACATATGCACCACGGAATACTATACAGCCAGAAAAAGGAATGAGATCATGTCCTTTGCATACATGGATGAAGCTGGAAGCCATCATCCTCAGCAAACTCACACAGGAACAGAAAACCAGACACTACATGTTCTCACCCATAAGTGGGAGTTGAAAACTGAGAAGACATGAACACAGAGAGGGGAAAAACACACATTAGGGCCTATTGGGTGTTGGGGTCAGGGGAGGGAACTTAGAGGACTAGTCAATAGTTACAGCAAACCACCACATATACCTATGTAACTAACCTGCATGTTCTGCACATGTATCTGTTTTTTTCAGAAGAAATAAAGAAAAAAACTCTAAGTAAATAAAAAGTAAGAATTATTTTTTTAAAGAGGGGGAAAAAGAAGGAAGAAGAATATAAACAACTAATTAGGTGGTAACTCCTCTTTTTGTTGTTGATAAGCCAAGAATAGGTTTCCATTTACTTGATGAAGTCCGAGTTATTTCCTACTCTCAGGAAACTGTAACAGACCTTTGCAAGGCTTAGATATGTGCAGCTGCTTCTTGACTTAAAATGAGGTTGTGTCCCAATAACAAGGTAAGTTGGAAATATTGTAAGCTGAAAATGTACTTAATACCTTGATAAACCCATTGTAAAGTTGAAAATAGTCATAATTTGGGGACCATCTGTATTTGAGCTGGAACTTAGAAAACCCCATTTTCCGGGTTCAACTCCTGTTTTCAAAGGCATGCACTTATTCCTTGCCATCTGTAACCTCGGAGATGCATATGCTGTCTGTGTGGAAGTGCCTGTGTGAAATTAATTTGCCTTTTACCCACAAAGATTTCAGCTTTTGGATGAAATGCTGTTAACTCCATATTTTTCTCTAATTCTTGCTATACTTTAAAAGTAAAATTTTTTTTAAAGATATCACATTTTCAAGTGCCCAAATTACAAGTGACCAGCTCACTGAAATTTCACAATGTGAGCACACCCATATAACCACCAAGATAAAGAAGTAAAGCATCAGTAGCACCCCAGAAGCCTTCATACCCCCACCCAGCTATTCCCTCTCCCTCCAAGTAGAGGGAAAGGCTACTGTATACATTATTTTGGTGTCTGGTTTCCTTTGCTCAGCATTATGTTTGTGAGATGCAAGCACATTGTTGCATGTAGCAATATGCCATTCTTTCTTATTCCTATCTAGTATTTCATTGTATAATTTTATCATAACTTATTTATTGATTCTGCTATTTATGTGTATTTTATTTGTTTCTATTTTTTTATTATTACAAATTGTGTTGCAATAAATATCCCTTGAGGTATCTTTTGGTTTGCATATATGTGCATTTTTGTTTCACCAAGAAGTGATATCAATGGGTTTTTTTTTTTTTTTTTTTTTTTTTTTTTTTTTTTTAACAAGATATTTTTTTTTTTTTTTTTTTTTTTTTTTTTTTTTTTTTTGAGACAGAGTCATGCTCCGTCACCACGCTGGAGTGCAGTGGTGTGATCTTGGCTCACTGACTGCAACCTCCACCTCCCAGATTCAAGCAATTCCCCTGCCTCAGCCTCCAGAGTATCTGGAACTACAGGTGCCTGCAACCACACCCAGCTAATTTTTGTGTTTTTGGTAGAGACTGAGTTTCACCATGTTGGCCAGGCTGGTCTCAAACTCCTGATCTCGTAATCTGCCCGCCTTTGCTTCCTAAAGTGTTGGAATTACAGGCGTGGGCCACCGAGTCCAGCCTTCATTGTTCTTTTAATTGAAGCCATAGGGTAGAGGCATTCAAAGTCTTTGTGGCCTTAATTTACATTTCCCTGATGACTAAGAAAACCAAGCTCTTTTTTGTATATCCACTGGCCTTATAATTACCTTTTTTTGAAGTGCCTCTTTAAGAATTTTGTCCATTTTTTAAAATGTTTATTTACTTATTTATATGTAAGGATTTTTTTTATATTTTGAAGTCAAGAACTTTGTGTTTTTTTTATACATATGTTTTTGGCACTGGGGCTTTGCTATCATAATAGCAAGTTTTGACAAACAGAATTTGTAAGTCATATTTTACAGTCCAATTAGGTTTTTTCTTTTATTGCTAATAATTTTTACATTCTGTTTAGGAGATTAGATGTTTTCCAGTATAATTTCATGATAAAGTCAATTTAATTGACTTTTAGAAATCATAGTGGTTTACATTGAGGCCTTTAGTTCACCTAGAATTGTTGGAATACCTATGATGTAAGATAAAGATCATGGTTTTACGCTCCACATGGATATCCAATGGACTCCACTTGGTTTTTGGAAAGATTATCTTTTTCCCACAGAACTATAATGTCAGCTTTGTCATAAGAAAGTTATTTTATATGTTTGGACTGTCTTGGGATTCTCTATTCTGCTATTTAGTCTATTAATCTATCCTTGCGCTAATATCACATGACCTTAATATCTATAGTCTGTAAGTCTTGATGTCTAGCAATGATCTTGTTTTTCTTCTTCATGACTGCCTTTACTACTCTTGACTTTCTCTAGGGGTCTTTTCACATACATTTTAAAATCAGCTTGTCAGATTATAACTTGATTTAATTTACGAATGTTTGGTTCACAGAAGAAATTGGCCTTAGCCTAGATTTTTTCTTTTTTATAATCTAGTCATATTTTTGTTAGAAGGTTTTACTACCTTCATAAAATGAGTTGGAAAGTGTCTCTTTTACTATTTTATAAAAGATTTTGGCTACAATTAGTTTATTTCTCATATGTTTGGGAGAATTTACTGGGTAATTCATGTGGTCTTGGAGTTTCTTTTATGTATAATATAAAATATGAAATTTATAAAATTTCAGATTTGATATTTTAAAAGTAGATGTAGTACTACTTTGATTTCCTATTCATTTTGTGTTAGTTTTGGGGTAGCTATATTTTTCTTGGAAAACATTTATTTTATCTGATTTTCAAATATCAGTTTAATGTTGTTTATAAAAACACTTTATAAACATTCAAATAACTGCAGGGTCTCTAGTGATAATTTTTATCACTGAAGATATTGGAAAAGTATTTTCTGAGTGTGTATGTGTGTCTCTCTCTTTTTCTATATTACCCCCCTTTATGTAGTTTTCTTATTTTGAAATAATTAAAGACTTAAAGGAAGTTACAAAAATAATAGATAATATAGGTCTTGTATATCTTTTATGTAGTTTCGCCTAGTGGTTACACCTTATATAATTATGGTACAATATCAAAACAAGAAAATTGATAATTCTGTAATTTATGTCTGTAACTTTATGCTATTCCATGATGTTATCTTAAATGTGACAACCACTGCTGTCAAGATACATTCCAGCTCCAGTGAAGTTTGTTCTTTTTTTAAAAGAATAAAAACTCTGTTTTCTCTCTCCCTTTCACACTATGTAATATTTCTTGTTCACTGATTCTTTCCTCTGTTCTATTTTGTTGTTGAGCTCATTCATTTAAAAAAATTGGTTATTTTATTTTTAAGTTCTAACATATCTTTTTACTCCTTATGTCTTCTATTTTTTGCTAAGACTTTATTATTTTTCATTTGTTTCAAGTATGTTTATAATTTTCATTGAAGCATTTTTATGATGGCTGCTTTAAAATCCTCATCAGATAATTCCGACATCTGTACTGTCTTGGTGCTGGCATCTTCTGTTGGTTGGTTTTTCTCATTCAAGTTGCTATTTTCCTGGTTTGGGGTATATTGAATAATTTTTCATTTAACCCAGATATTTGTGTATTATGTTGTGAGACTTTGGATCTTATTTAAACTTTGTTTTTCCATGCCTTCTCTGACACTGCACCAGCAGGGCTGGGAAGGTGCTGCTTCATTACTGTTAGTTGGGGTGGGAAAGTCCCAGTTCCCTTTTTGGCCTTCTTTGACACTTGAGAGGGAAGAGATCCCTTATTACTGCTAGGTAGAGATGGGATTTCAGTACCCCACCGCCACCCCCGCCCCAGGGATCTGCTTATACCACTCTAGCTGGGAGAAAGAGAAGTTTTCTTTCCTCAGCAACGTCGCTAGTATTGTTATTATCATTATTTTTTGTCTTTTTGATAATAGCCATTCTAGTTAGGATGGAGTGATATCTCATTGTGGTTTTGAATTGCATTTCCCTGCTGGTTAGTGACATAGAGCACTCTTCCATACACTTGGTGGCCATGTGTTCATCTTCTTTTGAGAAATGTCTATTCAAGTCTTTTCCCTATTTTTAAATCAGATGTCTTTTTGCTATTGAGTTGTTTTAATTCCTTATATATTCAAGTTATTACTCTCTTGTTGGATGGATAGTTTGCAAATATGCTCTCCCATTCTGTAGGTTGGCTCTTCACTTTGTTGATTGTTTTCTTTGCTGTGCAGAAACTTTTTTTTTTTTTT
>NW_016107840.1:1138780-1179532 GCF_001604975.1 Cebus imitator
GATCTCTTGACCTCGTGATCCACCTGCCTCGGCCTCCCAAAGTGCTGGGATTACAGGTTTGAGCCACCGCGCCCGGCCAGAAACTTTTAAGCTTGATATAATCCCATTTGTCTACTTTCACTTTTGTTGCCTCTGCATTTGAGGTCTTACTCAAGAAGTCTTTGCCCAGACTGATGTCCTGAAGCTTTGTTCCTATGTTTTCTTCTAGCACCTTCATAGTTTCAGGACCTAGATTAAAGTTTTTAATTCCTGTTGATCTGATTTTTGTGTGTGGTGAAAGATAGGGATCTAGTGTTATTCTTCCACATCTGGATATCCAGTTTTCCCATCATCATTTGTTAATTCCTGTTCTGGTTTTTGTGTATGGTGAAAGATAGGGATCTAGTGTTATTCTTCCGCACCTGGATATCCAGTTTTCCAATCATCATTTGTTAATGAGATTGTCTATCCCCAATGTATATTCTTGCTGGCTTTGTAAAAAATGAGTTGACTGCAAACATATGACTTTATCTCTGGGTTCTCTATGCTGTCCCATCTGTTTATGTATCTTTTTTTAGCCAGTACCATGCTGTTTTGATTACTATATTTTTGCAGCATAAATTGAAATCAGGTAGTGTAATGCCTCCAGCTTTGTTTTTGTTTGTTGTGTTTTTGTGTATGTTTTATTTTTGTTTTTGCTTATAATTGCTTTAGCTTTTTGGAGCCTTTCGTGGTTCCATATGAATTTTAGAATTGTGTTTTTCTGTTTCTGTGAAGAGTATTTCTGGTATTTTGATAGGAATTGCATTAAATCTATAGATCACCTTAAGTAACCTATAGATTATAGAAATTTTAACAGTATTAATTCTTCCAATATATGAACATGGGATATCTTTCCATTTTTTGTGTCCACTCCAATTTCTTTCACTGGTGTTTTATTGTTTTCCTTATAGAGATCTTTTACTTCTTTGGTTAAATTTATTCCTAGGTATTTTATTTTCTGTGAGTATATCAAATGGCATTGCTTTCTTGCTTTTCTATTCAGATCACTGTTAGCATCGAAAAATGCTACTGAGTTTTGTATGTTGCTTTTGTATTCTGCAGCTCTACTGAATTTTTTAAATCAGTTATAGGAGAATCTTTTGGTGTAGTCTTTAGGTTTTCCTGAATATAAGATTATATCATCTGCAGATAAGGCTAATTTGCCTTCTTCCTTTCCTGTTTGTATGCCCTTTATTCTTTCCTCTGACTGATGATTGCTCTGGCTAGGACTTCCAGAACTCTGTAAAATAGTGAAAGTGGGCATCTGTGTCATGTTTCAAGTCTTAGAGAAATGGCTTTCAATTTTTCCCTGTTCAGCACAATATTAGCTATGAGTTTTTTATATAGACCTTTGTCATATTAAGGTATCCTCCTTCTATACTCTATATGTTGACAGTTTTTATCATGAAGTGATACTGAATTTTATCAAATGCTTTTTCAGCATTCATTGAGATGAATTATATGTTTTTTATGTTTCATTCTATTGATGTGATGTATCGTGCTTATTGATTTGCTTATGTTGAACCATCATTGCACTCCTGGGATGAATCCCACTTGATCATGGTGAATGATCTTTTTAACGTGTTGCTGAATTCAGTTTACTGATATTTTGTTGAGGATTTTTGCAGCAATGTTCACCAGGGATGTTGCCGTGTACTTTTATCTTTTTAGTTGTGACTTTATCTGTTTTTGGTGTCAGGGTAGTGCTTGCCTCATAGAATGACTCTGGAAGCATTCTCTCTTCTTCAATTCCCTCCTTTTCTATTGTTTGAAATAGTTTCAATAGAGTTGTTGTTATTGTTTAGATATTTGATACAATTCCACAGTGAATCCATCAGGTCATGGGCTTTTCTTTGATGAGAGACTTTTTATGACTCCTTGGCTGATCTTGTTACTCATTATTGGTCAGCTCAGGTTTTCTATTTCTTCATGGTTCAGTCTTGGTAGGTTGTATGTGTCAATGAATTTATCAATTTCTTCTAGCTTTTCCAATTTACTAGTGAATAGTTGTTTGTAGCAGTCTCAAAAATCCTTAGTAGTCTCTCATGATTTCTGTGGTATCAGTTGCAATGTGTTCTTTTTTGTCTCTGATTTTATTTGCATATTCTCTTTTTTTCTTAGTCCAGTTAAGATTTGTCATTTTTTAACTTTTCAAAAAACCAACTTTTCATTTTATTGATCTCCCATGTTTAGCCTCAGTTTTATCATTTCTGCTCTGATCTTTATTGTTTCTTTCCTTCTACTATTTTTAGGTTTAGTTTGTTCTTGCTTTTCTAGTTTCTTGAGGTTCATTGTTAGGTTTTTTATTTGAAGTCTTCCTATTTTTTTATGTAGGCTGTATATAAACTTCCTTTTTTGTACTGGTTTTGCTGTATCCCATAGGTCCTCATATATTGTGTTTCCATTTTGTTTGTTTTAAGAATTGTAAAAATTTCCTTGTTTACTTTCTTCATCGACTCATTGGTCATTCAGGAGCATTTTGTTTAATTGCATGTATTTGTTTGGTTTCCAAATTTCTACTTTTTATTGACTTCTAGTTCATTCTGTGGTGGTCAGAGAAGATACATGATATAATTCTGACTCTTGAATTTGGTGAAACTTGTTTTGTGGCCTATGATATGGTCTACCTTAAGGAATGTTCCATGTGCCGATGAGAAAAATGTGTATGCTGCAGTAGTTGGGTAAAATATTCTGTAGATGTCTGTTAGACCCTCTTGGTATCTGTTGTGTGGTTGAGGCTAAAGAGTCTGGTCTCATTGACTTAAAGGGATGTGCATCTTCCAGCAACTCCCTGGATAGTTGAGATTGTTCTCTCATTGCAGCAGGAAAAATTAGAGCTGAGACTGAGTCCCCTTGGGATATGCTGTGAGATGGAGGCTGGAGAGCCAGCATCATTGGCCCAGACAGGTATGGGTCTCCCACCAGTTCTCAGCATAGAGGAGACAGTTCTCTGATAGTATCAAGAGGGACCAGAGCTAAGCGTGGGCACCCTTAGGATTTACTCTGGGAGAGAGTTGGGCAAGCCCATCAGGGAGGCTCAGACTCTTGAGCTGTGAGATATGTGTGAGTCTTACCCTTGATTCTTGTGTAACCAGTTCTGCATTGGGACCTCAACTGATCAGGGTTGAATCCAAGGCAAAGGGCAACTTCAGGTTCACTACTGAGACTGATATAGGCAGGCAGAGAAGCCTTTCTGCCAAGGCACTATTGTATGTGATTCCTTTTACACCCTTTAGCAGATGGTTTAGTTTGTAGGCTCAAGATAAAACAAAGCAGTGACCAAAGCCCTTGGAGGACTGGGCCATTTCTGTACTTGAACCCAGGAGCAAGCTTGACAAATCAGCCATTTGGGTATTTGTGTGCTCTCAAAATGATTCTCCAATGTCTTGAGTTTTACCAGGTGTTTTACAAGCCTCTACCTGAATCCTGAGGCTTCCCAAAAGAAACATTTGACTGTGGATATGTAGAGAATTTATGTTGTTGTCATAGGTATGAACAGATTCCCTTTTATGGTGCCATCTTGATGATGTCACTCCTACATGGAATTTCCTTTTCCACCCTTTTGTTTTGAATATTTGGGTATCCTTATATATAAGGTGCATTTCATCTTTTCAGCACAAAGACTTTGTTAAAAAACCAGCATGACAGTCTTTATCTTTTAAAAGGACTAATTAAAGCATCAGTATTTATTGCCATTATATATATATTTGGGTATATTTTAATCACATGATTTCTATTTGTTCTACCTAGTTTATGCTCATGTGTTTCTCTTTTCATATTTCCTAATAGATTCAAATTGTTATTAATATAATTTTATTAGCTTATAATTATTTTAAATTTTCCCTTCTATTAAATTCTTAACATACGCACTTTCACTGTCCTTTTAGTGATTATTATAGAGATTGAAACACACACATCTCTGATATATTAGAGTCTCAGGTAAATTATTAATTTTACTCATTTTTCAGAAATGCTGAAGTTTAGATCACTTTTATTCCATTTATACTCCTCTTGCCTTTTTTGCATGATTTTCATCATTTATTTTCTTGTTTTATAATCAATTTTCATTGATATTTGTCCATATTTCTATCCTTTACATTGCTTTTATACTTTCCTCTATATGTTTTCATGTGGGATAATTTTACTTCTGCCTTTGCTATTACTTTATAAGGTTCCTGCAATTGATGAATTCTTTAAGTTTTTGTTTGAGTAGAGACATTTATTTAGCTCTTGATTTTTAGAGTATACTTTTAATAGCTATAGAACTCTATTTTTTTTCAGTACTTTATAGCTATTTCATAGTTCATTTTCACACTGTTAATAAAGTCATACCTGAGATTTGGCAAGATACAAAAGAAAGAGGTTTAATGGACTTACTTGTGGCTGGGGAAGCCTCACAATTGTAGCGGAAGTCAGTGAGGAGCAAGTCACATCTTACACGGATGGCAGCTGGCAAAGAGAGAGAGCTTGTGCAGGGAAACTTCTGTTTTTAAAACCATCAGATCTCCTGAGACTTATTGACTATCATGAGAACAGCATGGGAAAAACCTTCCCCCATTATTCAATTACCTTCCATCAGGTTCCTGACACATGGGAATTGTGGGAGCTACAACTCAAAATGAGATGAGGGTGGGGACAGAGCTAAACCATGTAATTCTTTCCCTGGTCCCTCCCAATTCTCATGTCTTAACATTTCAAAACCAACCATGCCCTCCCAACAGTCCCCCAAAATCTCAACTCATTTCAGCATTAGCTCAAAAGTCCAGGGTTCGAAGTCTCATCTGAGACAAGGTAAGCTCCCTTCTGCCTATGAGCTGCTAAAATCAAAAGCAAGTTAGTTGCTTCCTAGATACAACAAGGGTCCAGGCATTGGGTAAATACAGCCACTACAAATGGAAGACATTGGCCAAAACAAAGAAGCTACAGACTCATGCAAGTCTGAAATCCAGCAGGGCAGTCAAATCTTAAAGTTCCAAAATGATCTCCTTTGACTCCATGTCTCACATCCAGGTCACACTGATACAATAGGTGGGTTCCCATGGTCTTGGGCAGTTCTGCCTCATGGCTTTGCAGGATACAGGCTCCCCTCAACTGCTTTCACAGGCTCGTGTTGAGTGTCTGTGGCTTTTTCAGGTGCACGGTGCAAGTTGTTGGTGAATCTACCATTCTGGAGTCTGGAGAATGGCGGCCCTCTTCTCAAAGCTCCACTAGGTGGTGCCCCAGTAGGGACTCTGTGTAGGGGCTCTTACCTCACATTTCCCTTCCACCCTGCCCTAGCAGAGGTTCTCCATGGGAACTCCACCCCTGCAGCAAACTTCTGCCTGGACATCCAGGCATTTCCACACATCTGCTAAAATCTAGTCAGAAGTTCCCACCTCAATTCTCGACTTCTGTGCATCCAGAGGCTCAACACCACATGGAAACTGCCAAGACTTGGAGCTTGCACCCTCTGAACTCTACCTTGGTCCCCTTCAGCCATTGCTGGAGAGGCTATGATGCAGGGTGCCAAGTCCCTAAGCTGTATACAGCAGGGGGACCCTGGGTCCAACCCACAAAACCACCTTTTTCTCCTAGACTTCCAGGCCTGTGATGGGAGGGGCTGCCATGAAGACCTGTGACATACTGTGGAGACATTTTCCCCATTCTCTGCCTTGGAGATCAACATTCAGCTCTTGGTACATATGCAAATTTCTGCATCCAGCTTGAATTTCTCCTTAGAAAATGGGATTTTATTTTCTACCACGTTGTCAAGCTGCAAATTTCCCAAACTGTTATGCTCTTTCCCTTTTAAAACTGAATGCCTTTAACAGAACCCAAGTCACATCTTGAATTCTTTGTTGCTTAGAAATTTCTTCTGTTACCCTAAATCATCTCTCTCAAGTTCAAAGTTCCACAGATCTCTAGGGCAGGGGCAAAATGATGCCAGTTTCTTTGCTAAAACATAGCCAGAGCCACCTTTACTTCAATTCCCAAGTTTCTCATCTCCATCTGAGGCCACATCAGCCTGGATTTTATTGTCCAAATCACTATCAGCATTTTGGTCAAAGCCATTCAGCAAGTCTCTAGGAACTTCCAAACGTTCCCACATTTTCCTGTCTTCTTCTGAGCCCTCCAAACTGTTCTAACCTCTGCCTGTTACCAAGTTCCAAAGTCACTTCCACACTGTCCAGTATCTTTTCAGCAGCATTCCACTCTACTGGTATCAATTTACTGTATTTATCCATTGTCATTCTGCTCATAAAGACATACCCAAGACTGGGAAATTTACAAAAGAAAGAGGTTTAATGGAGTTATAGTTCCATGTGGCTGGGGAAGCCTCACAATCATGGCAGAAGGCAAGGAGGAGCAAGTCACATCTTACGTGGATGGCAGCAGGCAAAGAGAGAGAGCTTGTGCAGAAAAACTCCCATTTTTAAAACCAGCAGATTTCATGAGACTCATTCACTATTATAAGAACAGCATGTGAATGACCCATTCCCATGATTCAATTACCTCCCACCAAGTTCCTCCCATGACATGTGGGAACTGTGAGAGTTACAAGTCAAGAAGATATTTGGATGGGGACACAGCCAAACCTTATCAGCTAACATTTCAAGCTTTTGGCCTTCTCTTATTTCTATGGCGAAGTCATTTGTCAGTCATACTTATGCTTCTTTTCAGATAGATCTTTTTTCCATGGTGGGTGATTTTTAGATCTTTGTCTTTGGTTTCCCTCATATTTGCTATGATATGGCTAGGTGTGTTTTATTGTTGTTTACTGCACTACACACACTTAAATCTATGGCTAGAAGTCTTTTATATGGTTTAAAAAAATTTTGGCCATTATCTCTTTAAATTTTACTTCTGTCTCATTCCCTCTTTCTTCTATTTCTGTGACTCCACTTACCCACATTTTAGACCTAGTGATATGCTAATTTTCTGAAGGAAATAAAATGGTTCTGTTAACTGACATTTGCTATATATACTTTCTTTATGCTGATTTCAAGCTACCAATTATTTAACAAGGAGCTCAAAAAGCACATGAAAATTATCAGTTAGTTCTTATTAGCTGGTATGAGCTGGCCAGTGCACCACTGGTTTAACTTTTGTATTGAGCCTCACATACTAATTATGTACCTTTTTGTGTTTTTCATCTAGTTTTCTCTGTGTTATTAGAATTTTTCTATTAATCTATCTTCTAGTTCACTAATATTCTCTTCAGCCTTATCAAATCTGCTTTTATCTCATTAAGTTCTTAACATTATTTTTTATTTTGATATTCTAGATTTTCCACTTAAGCTTTTTTAAAATAAGTATTACAGTTCTCTAATTACACTTTACATCTTATAATCTGTCTTGTTTGAATATATTAATCACAATTATGTTAAAAGCTATGTTGTTTTTGTTTAGCTCTAATATTTTCAACTTCTTTGGGTGTATATCAATTATGTTTTTGTGACCATTCCTTGGTAGCCTTACATGTGTTCCAATCAAGGGCCTGGGTGTTTTCAGAAGTTCTCATCTTTTGAGGGTCTTGAACTCTAATTTTCTTTTTATTTCTAAGTCTAATAGTAATGCTAAAACTCTGCTCTGTTATTCAATGATTGTTTTTTGCTTCTTACACTCTTGACTTGTACAGTTTAAGCATTGGGCAAATACCTTGAGGGGAAAACCATCAAGTATTGAGCTTATTTTATATGGTTTCCTTCTCTCAGGAATTTTACGAACTCATAGCTATGTTGGCATCCCTTCAATGTCTTCAATATCTATTTTGTGTTATATTTGGATTTTTAAAATTTTTCTTGGCAGAAGTGTTGGTTTGCTTCAAGTTACTCTGTTATGGTTAGACACAGAAATCCCCTCTAATTTTTGTTTTATAGAGGCAGAGTAACATACAGCAGCAACTCTGGAATTGGAAAAATAAGTGACCCATTTTTGGCTCTGTAATTTACTAATTTACTAATTTCATATATTTTATATAATGAACCTGTTTATTTCACCTTTTAGTGACCAAATTTACAAAATCATGTGACTGTTGGAGCTGACATTCTCAGTTTTTAAGAGAAGTTGAGTTGTAATTTATTTTTTTAAATAATATTTCAAATTGTGGTTACTTTAGATAAATTAGGTGACATTTAAAATCTTCTGTTTATTTAAACTTTTCAAAGTATTATAATAATCTGTCCTAAAAGAGTATAGTCAGTCTAAAAAATTGCAGAGTTTCAATGTCAGATTTAAAAAAGAGAGTAGGAGAAGCAGCATGGGGAACGAGAAAATCCACAAGACGGAGACCCAGAGATTCCTGAGTTCAAGCCCATGCTCTGTGTGTCAGCTGGGGCAATGTAGTAATCCTAATTTTATATATTTTATATAGTGATGTATATAAAGTTATATGTATTTATCCATATAGCTATGTTATAAATAAATTATATATATATATATATAATTTACAATTTTAGATATAGTCATGCCTCATTATCCGTGGAGGTTTGGTTCCAGGACCTTCATGGAAACCAAAAGCCCAAAAGCTGCAGATACTCAAGTCCCTGTTAGAAAATGAAATAGCATTTGCATATAACCTATGCATGTCCTCCTGCACACTTTAAATCATCTCTAGGTTACTTATAATACCTAGTATAATGTAAATGCTATGTAAAGAGTTGTCGTACTATATGGTTTAAAGAACAATAACAAGAACAAATGTCTGTACATGTTTAATACAGAAGAAATGTTTTTTCTTGAATAATTTTAATCCAGGGTTGGTTGAATCTACAGATGCAGAACTGATAGATACAGAGAGCTGACAGTATGTCTTTGATGTATTTATTTTTAATTATATATTTATATGTGCATACAGACATGTATGTGTATCTATATTTATATTTATATCTTTATCTGTAGCGATCTACATTTAACCCTAGAGATCTTTTAAGATACTTTGATGAAATAAATATTCAAATATTTGGCAAACATGCGAAAATGCTTGTTTTTTTTCTTTCCTCAGCTCTGCATTTCTTTTTCTTTTTTCCAAAAAAGAAACATCCTTCTTCATCAAGTTTCTCTTGTTATTGGAAGTATCTCTTGCTATTGACCCCCATTTTTTCTGTCTTCTAGGCATCATTCAGTTAAATCAAATCAAATCAGAAAAACCTATTTTGCAACACCTTGGGTCATACACTAGGCTCTCTTTAAAACTCATTTTTCCTTTCACTTCATAGGATGTTTGCTGACCCTGCAGTCCTAAAATTGATTTCTTTCTCTATCACTACTGCTAAAATTGTGTCAATAACCATTGTATAGAACCAATCTTTCCTTGTCACACCCGCCTAAATTTTACTTCTCTTCCTTAATTCCATCTAACCTCTGCCAAATCACTCTGCATTTCATATTATCTTTGGAATTCCCAGCTGCTCGATCCTATGTGTTTCAATTTAAAATACTTTGCTGTCTTTCATGTCCCATCTACAGGGCAGAACACATACCTTGTGTGGCCCAGAGCAACGTGAAAACAGGGCTCCTGTTCAAAAAGTAGGAAAATAAATGCAGTTACAAATAAAAGCTATAAAGATTTTCCTTTGAAGGCATTTTATTACTCATAAAATGTAATGAGGAAAAGCTGATGTTATCTAATCAGGACACAACAGAATATTGAAAAGGTCAGGGAAGCCTCCTGGTGCTGCCTGCATGCAGAGCCTCTCCTGTCTCCTGAGGCCCAGATGCCACAGCCGTCACTGTTCTGAGCTGGGCAGCCAGCCCTCTGCTCGCTGTGGAGGCTCAGCCTATCTCCTCTGCTCCAGCACAGGCTCCAGTGTCCCATCAGACTTCACTTACAAATCACAAGCTCAAAGAAAAATTAGTAGGAATTTCAAGTTGTTCACAGCAGAACATTAAACCAAGTGTGGGGCTCTCCTCAGCTGAGTCACACCCCATGTGACTGTCCTGTTGCCTGCCCTGAAGCCAGCCTGTGCCACTGCTGCAGCCTCCCAGAGGGTTGGGAGAATCTAGTCATGTTATGTCCAGCACAGGCAGGTCCTGGACTAAGGCACCTTTCTTTCTTTCTAGTTTGAAAGAACCAGAGTACAGAAGAGGTCCAGGACCCACAGCAGCAGAGACTCTTTTCAGTAACATGGCCTTGTTTGTGATATTTGTTTCCTGTACTTCAGTTTTCTTATATGCAAAATAAATGTTTCTTCATCTGTTAGAAAAAGTGACAAGGGAGGAATGAGACATGAAGATGAGTAAGACATGATCTCTACCCACAAGGACTTCCCAGTCTCTCAGTGAGATTCATACCCCTACCAGTGCTTATTTCTTTCCAGGTATAAGATGGGAGGTTTCACAGAGAAAATTGTCTTACATCTGAATCCCAATGGGTGAAAATCAGTTTGCCCAGTGCACAAGGAGATGGATCATTTTTAGGAAGCCCTTGAATAAGCATAGAGGTGAAGAAACAGCTATAGTCAGGAAATACGGAGCAGGTGGCAGAGGGACAAGAAAGAAGCAACAATGGACACAGTGGCCAGGTCACAGGGCCTGTGGCCCCATGAGGAGTGTGGGACTGTATCTAGGGAGCTCTTGGGAAGGCCACTAGGCAGAGACATACCACGGGACTTAGTCCTGTTAGAAAGACCACTTTGCCAACAAAGGAAAAGATGCAAAAGCCAACAGTGGGGAGACTGGGGTCCGGGGAAATGCAGTGTGGGGGTGGTGATGGTCAGTTTCGGGTGTCAGCCTGATGGGTTAGGAGACACACACATGACTGGTAAAGCATTATTTCTGGAAATGTCTGTGAGGGTGTTTCTAGAAGATACTGATGTTTGGATTAATGGACTGGGTAAAGAAGACCCACCCTCACCCAGTATGGGTGGGCACTATCCAAACAGCTAAGTGCCCAAACAGAACAAAAAGGCAGAGGAAAGGAGAATTCTGTCTTTTTCAGAGCTAGGACACCCTTCTTCTCCAGCCCTTGAACCTCAGAACTCCAGTTTCTCTGGCCTTTGGACTTCAGGACTTGCACCAGATCTCCCTGGGTTCTCAGGTCCTCAGCATCTGACTGAGAGTGACACCATCCGCTTCCCTGATTCTGAGGCCTTTGGACTTGGCTGAGCCACATTACTGCTACTTGCATTCCAGGGTCTCCAGCTTGCAGACAGCCTGTTATGGGATGTCTCAGCCTCATAATCACAAGAGTCAATTCCCCTAATAAATCCCTTCTCAGCTATCCATAGATCTATCTATCTCCCATTGGTTCTGTCTCTGGAGAGCCTTGACAAACACAGGAGTGAAAAAGAGGGTCCAAATTTAGACACATACCAATAGGATGTTGGAGTAGCAGTGGTCACTGGAAATATGGGTCAGGAGCTCAGGAGGATGACGAGGGCTGAGCACATAGAATTCGGAGCTGTCAGAAGATGGATATACAGCTTACGAGGAGATAGTATGAAGGGTGGGACCAGAGAAGATGACCAAGGGTGGAACACAGAGAAACCCCAGTGTTTAGGGAATGGACATAATCAGAGAAACCAGCAAAGATTCCTGAGAAAGAGATAGGGGAAGGGGGAGTGAGGAAAGGAAGAAGAGAGGAAGAGAGGGGAGGAGACTCTGAAGCTATTTTCTGGGCAAAAGAAGTGAACAATGATGAATGATGAAGAACCCGTGCACAGTAGTGGGTGGGGAGGCCAGATGCTGGGACGAGGAAGTGAACAGCTGGATGGGAACTCACAGAGCACTTGGCACCTGCCAGGCACTCCTCCAGCCTTGGAGATGTGCACTTTGTCACCTTGGCAATGGCCTTCCAGGGTGGGCACCCTCATGCCCATTTGACACGTGAGGAGACCCAGGGGGCCAGATATTCAGACGTTTGCTCAGGTTCTATGCTGGTGAATAGCAGAACGAGAATTCTAGCTGCACAGCTACACCAAGGGATGCAGCCCCCACTGCCCATCTTATGCTGTCCAACTCCTTGAATGTGACAACTGTGGCAAAGGGCCAGGTGCAGCACAAGCCTCTGGTACACCTTCCTCTGTCCCATCTCTGGCTCCTAGTGACACGGAGAGGCTGGGCTGAAACAGCGCTGAGAGAGTCCAAGGGTCCCAACTCTGGAGGCTGACTCCCAGGGTTCAAATCCCAGCCCCACCGCTATTCACTCACAGCAGGTTCTAGAAGGTGAGGTTATCAGTCTTTATAAATACACTTCATATGTGCAGATGCATAATGCTAGCATATTATTATATAAGTATTTATGAATTTATTTAAATCTCCCAACACACAGATGATGAAAGCATAAGTTTAGAAGCATAGGGATGTCAAGGAGCAAGCTGCAGGGTAAGCGTTCCCACCTTTGCAGCCTGAGCCCTGCAGAGCCCACGCTCCTGGTTCTGGCCAGGTCTAAAGCCCCACCTGCATCACCATGCTAGGGCTCTGAGCCTGCTTGTGCCCTGGCGGTGGGGTGCTGAGCAGAGCCCTGGTCACTGTTCACGTTGATGCCCAGCACCAGGTGCAGAACCTGCCCTCCGACCAAAGATCCTCTGCACATATTTTCTGAATAAAAAAACAACGGGAAGGTCAAAAGCTGAACCAATTTATCGTTTCCAGCCCCAACTGGCAGTTTTTCCCAAGGGAGACCACAGGTGCAGGAGAATTTCCCCCAGCTGTGATCAGCCTTGCAGTTTGTTTTTGTCCTTGAGGAACTGCTGCCCTCTGACCCAGGCCTGGGCAGACTGGGGACTTTGGACAAATGGTGGAAGCCTCTGAGTCTCAGCTTCAAACCTGTGACGTGGCCTTCTGAATGGAGCTTGAAGCTGGGGCAGGGACGAATTCTTTTAACTTCAGGGTTCCATCTGCACACACACCAGTTTTTCCAATATCAGCATCAGATGCCTTCTGGCCCGGGGCGCTTGCTCCCTGTCCCCTTTTAAAGTTCCTAGTACTTCAGACTTAGGGACTGAGCTGCGGACTGAACAGGAACTCACCAAATTTGCCGAGGCCCACTGGGGATTTCTCTGCAATACCAACCTCCAGCAAGAGCCAAGTCCACCCTCTGTTGGCTCAGCTCCGCAGGCAGCCCCGCCAAGCTGAGGGAGTCCTACCATTTAAGCAGCGGGCTTCGGTGCCCTCCACTGGCTGCTATCTCTCATGGGTTGGTTTGGGGTTGCGGCCTCTCACTCCCTGCTGACCGCGCAGGCACCTCCACTGTGAGCAGTCAGCAGGACCACGTGGTTCTGCTCCAGCTGCAGATTCCCTGAGCTCATCTTCCTGCGCAGCCTCTACTGGACTCCTGCAGGGATGGCCCTGTCTCTCACTCTGCCATCTAGAAAGCAGGAGAGTTCATTCTGCAAGCACTTATTCAAGGGCCTGAGGATAAAAAGACAGGCTTTGGGACCACACTAACCCAGAATCCTCCACTTACTAATTGTGGTTTTGAACAAACTTTTCCACACCTTTAAGTCATGGTTCTCTTCATTTCCAAGATGTTAAGCATAACGCATGTAGGAATTCCCAGGAGAGAGTCAGGCACATGGGTAAGAGCTGTTAAATGGTTGCTGCTATTTTGCCTGCAGAGAAATAAATAAATAGGCTATAGTCTGGATTAACAAGGATCGGAACCCCTTTGTCTAATTTTCACACTTTATTTTGCTCCTCACACAAAGACTGAGTCCTATAAGTTTTACACTTTCTGATTAAAATATAATTTTATTTAAAAAATCAAATTATGTTTCTTTTATCTCAGCATTATAGAGACAACTGAAGCTTTTCAATTTTTTTTTTTCTTTTTGACAGTATTGCTGTCTTGCCCAGGCTGGAGCGCAGTGTTGTGATCTCAGCTCACTGCAACATCTGCCCCCTGGGTTCAAGCAATTCTCCTGCTTCAACCTCCTGAGAAGCTGGGATTGTAGGCGCTGGCCACCATGCCTGGCTAATTTTTGTATTTTCAGTAGAAACAGTGTTTCACCATATTGGCCAGGCTGTTCTCAAACTCCTGACCTCAGGTGATCTGCCCATCGTGGCCTTCTAAAGTGCTGGGATTACAGACATGAGCCACTGCGCCTGGACAAACTTTCCTATTTATTACTTTTTAATATTTAAAAATCTTTGAAGTGTAAGCATTGTTTAAACTCTTTTACAGGAGGGGAAACTTGTCCAGTACGTACATTTACATATGTACATACTGGACAAGCAGAGAAGCCGCAGCCATGGGTAATGAACTCCTTGTATGGTGAGAAATCATTTGGATTTAAGTTACAGAAAACACAACATATTGACTCCTGCTTTGGTCAAGCCTGTTGTTAGGGCTGGAGTCATTTTGTCTGTTTTCTTCTTATTGTGGATATTGATTTTTTTTTTTCAATAGAGAGCTCCAACTCATTAGCCTAAATCTCTTTTTTGTTCGATTCAGTTCTACAGAGAGAGGGATTAAAATAATGACCAGGAGAGCTACTTCACTGAAAACCATATGATAACTGAAAATTGCAGGCAAGCCCTTCCTTGGAGTCCAGCATAATAGCATTGCAGAAGTGTGATTGGAAGTTCTTTTGCCAGATGGGATGCTTGTTGGGCCTACTGGAGTGTCAGGGGGAATGTGAGAGATTTGGCAATGGGAAACAGAAAGGATGACTCACCGCCCCCTGCCTTTGAGCTGGTTTACAACTCTGTAAATTGTGGGAAACTGATAATGATGCAAATGCCTCTTGCCCATAGAAACACACATCAGTTGTGTTCAGTGGAATGCAATTGTTTCCCTGTGGATATGCCTTTTGCATCTAAGTTAATTGCAACATCTCTTCTCTGACTATGCATGTGTGATACTTTGACTCTCCTTTGAATCAGTTGAAAGAAACAGCTTACTCATTAGCAATAAGTAAGATACAATTGTTACAAGTGTTATTTTTATATCTATATAACAAACAGACATCATTATGTCCTCTTTAAAAAAAACAATATTTAAACAATTTAGGACATCATGGAGTGCAATGCCCAATGGACTCATCAGACAAAGAAGGGTAAAATCTGCCACCAGAAAAGTAAGTGCATCTCGCAGGTGGCTTCCGCCCAGGGATCTCTTATCTGGCTCACAAAGGTGAAACCCAAATGATGAGAGAACTGTAAGTTTGCTCGGTATCTTCTTCTCTAGTTTTTTTTTTTTCTCCCCCTCTCTTCTAATTTAGGGATTTTGTTTTTTAAGTTTTTGTTGTTGTTCATTTACTGCAGATAAATGATTCCACATTGTGACAATTGGGACTTTGCCTGACAATTTCAGCAATCTCTCTAAAGTGGATTATAGAAATCTATTCTGTGTTGATAGAGAATCCGGATTATAAATCTTTTTTCTGTGTTTCCTTATGTCTTTTTTGAGTTCAAATCAATTAAGAAATGCAGAGGTAGGACTCATTGAGTTATGGTGGAGATCAAATATATTTCTACTAAATAGAGTTAATCAATTTGGAGGGAAATCATTTATATTCTTTATTCTCAGCTCCCACTGCACCCCACCCATCATCATTTGTCCAGGAATGAGTATATGACTCAGGCCTGGCAAGAAATACTGCATCCCGCAGTGACTGACTTGGGATGGATGCAGACCCAACTAGAGCCCATAAGGAACCACGAGTCTTATGCAGGACCTGAGAAAGTGGCACACTTCTTCCACTGAATTGTATCCAAGTATCCCCACCCTGAACTTGCTGACTGGCATGTTCCCATCACATGAAACTTGAGAATGAAGAGCACAGAAGAATAGGGCTAAGAGACTGAGGGAAACTGAGTTTTGCTGACATCATCCGAGCCTCTGTCTAACCCAGCTGCCTGACTATAGCCCTAATCCCAGACTTGTCCAAAACATGAGTCAATAAATTGTGTTTTCTGTAACTTAAATCCAAGTGATTTCTCCCCACACAAGGAGTTCATTACCCCCTGCTGCTGCTTCTCTGCTTGTCCAGTATGTACATATTTATTGCTTTGTGCCTCAATTTCTCCTTTTGCAAAAGAGATTCAACAATGCTTATACTTCAAGCATTTTTAAATATTGAAAGGTAATTAATAGGAAAGCTTAAATTTCTTCTATAATGCTAAAATAAAAGAAACATCAAATAATTTGATTTTTTTAAATAAAATTATATTTTATTTAAGTATATTGGGCTATGAGCCCAATTCATTGGGGTGGAAATACCTACTCAATCTCAGTCATCTATGAAATGGGTTCTCACCAGACACTTTATCAGTGAGTGACTGGATCTTGGACTTCCCAGCCTTCAGAGCTGTGTGAAATGAACTTCTATTCTTTAGAAGCTACCCAGTTTACAATATTTTGTCATAGCAGCACAGTGGTCAAAAACAATAGCACCGTGGCCCTTCCAGATGGGCACTGTCATGTGGTGCAGATCCTCATCATCCTATTCCACAGTCCAGGGAGCTGTGCTGCCCTCGGGTAACTCCCTCATTCAACCCAGCACCCTCTCAGCAACACCCAGCTAAGTTTTCCTCCCACATGGGAGCCTGCATTAAGGGGTGTAAAAGCACCTTTTCAACTTAGATTTGGGGCCAATAAAGTGAAAAACTATTAACAACCCTCTAGACCAAAAGCCTTCTTTCAACTTTCTGGATAAGAGGAAGGCAAAATTCCCTTTGCATCCTCTGCAGCCTCATAGAGAGAAGATTGCAATGAGCAGCTTGATAAATGGTTCTACTGCAGCTGTGAATTATCCAAGGCAAGGTAAGTGGGTAGATCAGGAATCCTTACAGAGGGAAGCCACACTGTCTGCCAATCTCCAATTGCATCCCTCCCACCTGAGAAGGAGTAACAATCAACCCCTCTCCAGACCTCATTCTTCCCAGAAAAGGCCAGACACTGACTCTCAGGGGAGAGGTGATGAGAAAGCTGCTAATGTCCCTGAACCAGCCCCCAACCTCTCAATGGGCTGGCATCCAGGGATAATGGAACTTTCTAATGAAAAGTCCCTGTCTTAGTTTTCTGCTTCTGTAACAGAATACCACAGACTAATTTATAAGTGAGAGAACTTATAAGCGCAGTTGTGGAGGCTGGTAATTCAAAGAGCATGGCATGGCATCTGGTGAGTGTCACGCTGTGGTACAAGGAAAGTGGGCATGGAAGACAGAGAGAAAATCGGAACTCACTGCTGCACTAAAAGCATTAATCCATAAAGGAGGGCAGAGCCGTCATGACCCCATCACCTCTTACATGTCACATGTCTTACCACTGTTGCACTGGGGATAAGGTTTCCAACACATGAGCATTGGCAGCCACATTCAAACCGTAGCAGGCACCAAAGCCAGATCCCCCTTCCCTATTGATTCTAGTACAGTTCTTGCTATTAAAATCCTCCCTGGGGTATACTCCTATGAGCAACAGCCTGTGACATGGAACCTGGATACACAGAGAAATGTGTGGTCCCAGCAGGTCCACCCCAGGTGCTGGCCCAGCCATACCTTTGGGCTGCCCTACATTTGGTGTGGGGTGTAGGACTCTTGTTGGGTGTCTCCAGAGGCCCCCGCCCCTTTGTGTGCAGGGTCAGCAGCTGCCCTTGAGGCCCAGCTCTGCATGGGGTAAATAACCACACAATGAGCTTTGGCTTAGAGCACAGGCCTGCAGAGAGATTTTTAGTCAAGCATGTTCATTTCTCCAGCAGTATTCAACTAATGAAATTCCTTGCTCTTGGGCTGTCCTGATTTTCCTTGGGAGCAATAAGTAGGAAACGAGGGGACAAGCCATGCTGGGAGCAGAGCGAGACTGGGGTGGGGTGGCCACTCATGGACATTCTGCCTCCTCGTTGACACAGGTCTCCTATTAGCCCTCAGCCCTGTATTCATTTCTAGGGCTGCCATAATAAAGCACCACAAACCAGGAGCTGAAGAACAGAGATGGATTGTTTCACAGCTCTGGCAGCTGGAAGTTCAAGGTCAAGGTATCAGCAGGGTTGTTTCTTCTGAGGCCTCTGCTGGATTGTGGGTGGCTGTCTTCTCCCTGTGTCTCTTCACATAGCCCTGCCCCATGTGTGTCTCTGTGTCTAAATTTCCCCTTCTTATGAAGATGCAAGTCATGTGGGATTAGGAAACTCATTTTAACTTAATTACCTCTGTCTTTACCTCCAAATAAGGCCACATTCTGAGTTACTAGGGGGTTAGGATTTGAATATATAAATGTGGGGGGACACAGCTTGACCCTTCACATGCCCCTTGTGTATAAGTCCTGTCTTATTGCCTCAGACTGTAGGTCTCTGGAGATAAGCAAAATCTGGTGTCCAGGAACAACTTCCTCTGTGACCCAAAACCAACCAGTGCACCCTTTGAAGCCACCACTTCTCAATGATGTCAAGTCTCCGAGCCTCAGATACAGAAACATGGCACAAGGCTGGGAGCCACAGCTGCTGAAGTCTGCCCTGGGTCCTTCACCCACTGATGGACTGGGTCCCTCTGAACTTCCACCAGAGAGGGTGGAATGTGTGTTACGAGCAGACGTGACACAGAATCTGATGAGGAGGAACACAGTCTCCCCAGGCTGCAGGTGTTGCTTGCTGCATGAGCTCACCCCACACTGGCCCCACTAACTGCTGCTTTTCTAGGCTCAGGAACTAGGATAGAGTGAAGAGGTTGGGGTGGGGCCAGGATGGGTCAGGCTGCCCGAACATGTCCAGGTCTGGGGACCCACACTCACCTTTGCTTCTTCCTTTGGTGGCTCTGACTCCTTTAATATCTTCTCCTTGAGCAGCCCTTACCTCAGCCCTTCAGAGGAAGAGCGTGGGAGCCCATTGGATGCCCCAGACCATGTCAAATTCCATGAGATGAGTAAAAGGCCAGGCAGAGCATGGAACCACTGGGCTGGAGGCCAGAACCTCAATGAGGTTCATTTGCTGTGGTGTCTCTAGAGGGGGAACATTATGGCTCCACAAAGTGCATGAAGACCATGAGGTGAGACCCAACGCTGATGGGCAAACTGTGCCAGGAACAAGACCTGACATGTGGTCATCAAGTGTGGCTGGAGGGAGGCTCCAGGATCATCTTCCCTACACACAGAATGTCATGAATGGCAACATCCACGCACGTACTGTCCTTGTTCTCAAGGTTAAAGCCACGCACATGTCCACAGGAGGGACTTCCCTGTGCTCCACATGGACCTGGCCAGGCATGGAGAGGAGCCTGCCTGGAGGAAGTTGTGTGTGATGACACAGCCAGCTCACTTCTTCCCACCTGTTTGTGACCTCCTTCCTTTTTCTTTGTCACCCCACTTTCCCTCACTCTCCAGGTCCCGTGTGGCTGCACCATGAACACTGACACCATTAATGGATGAGGGGTCTTTCTTTTCTGCCATGGAGACACCCATCCAGGTACCATGGAGAGACTCAGAGTGCAAAAGTTATGGTCAAGTTCAAAGTTGTTCCCAGACAAATTAACACCCCAGCACAACAGAGCCTCTTCCTAGGCCTTGCTCTACCTGCAGAGCAATAGCCTCCCCCAAACACCATCTTCTCCCTCAGGAGCACCCAGCACTGTGTCCACCTGACACTGGCTATATTTCCTAAGTACAAAAAAAAGCCACCATTTTCAGGAAAAAGCTCCTGTCCTTGAGCTCATTTGGCACTGGGCTGTCGTGGTTGGGGGGTTGCGCAACCAGACCCAGAGTTCGGGGGAAATTTTCATGTTGCTGGTTTGAATCCCATTTCCATCCAGTGGCTAGAGTGTGTTCTCAGAGCCACTACATGCAGAGATGTCCGGATTTCTTTCCCAAGACTGAATGTAGATTTCTCTTCTGAATATGAGAAGTCACTCAAGCTCTGCTAAGATTTTCCTCTGCCCTTCCTGTCCTCTGTGTCCTACCTTTGGGAGAAGCAAGAAGACAGAAAGGAGACTGCTTTGCACCCTCCACTCACCTGGTTCTGCAGTGCCCCTAGGAGCTAGCCAAGTCACCTCCCAACTCTCCACATGCCTGCATCACTCACTGAGGACTGTGTGCGTGCTCACCGGGGTGAAATAGAGAGGAACAGAGGTCACTGATGGACTTTCTTTGGGGCAGGGGAGGACAAGGCCCAGGACAGCTGCCCTGAGAGTCCCCACCTACACACCCATGGAGCAAGAAGACCCACAGGCTGCTCTGGAGGCCATGCATGAAGAGGCAGGGCACGCGCGGATGTTGTTCATTGCCACTGCTAGTAAGCACAGAGGCGAGGAACATGCCCTGACTCCAGCCTCCCCAGTGGCAGCTGTTCCCCACCAAGAGATCCAAGGGCAGAGACTGCTCACTCACTTCTAAATTCAGGAGCCAGCTGCCCTCAAACTGCCAGATTCTGCGTCTTTGTGATACAGATGCTACCTGTCTCTTTCATTTCCGGCAGGATGAGTTAGAGAATTTCTGGTCCTATTAGGCCTGTGTAACCCAGCCCTCCCCACCCCACCCACACACAGCTGTGTAAGGATTCATTGAGGAGCAGAGGGAAGAAAAGGCTGAACTGAGCCCTAGGGTTGAGTCTTCATCTCTCACTTTGACACCACCCTGGGGATTTTTGTTGCACTTTTCCTATCATTTTTTCCCCAATGCAGGATTTAGAACAAACTTAGGTATTTCAAAAACAGTTCATCTTAGCAGGTGGAAAGAAGGAACGCTGGCTGGTAGTGGCTGTGTGAAGACCCCCTCAGCCACCTTCCATGAAGCCAGGCACCCTCTTGAAGCCTCGGCGGGCATTCAGTGCAATCTGAGGCCGTCCCTTCCTCCAGAGCCCAAGCTCCCGGCCTGCCCTGAGACTGAACCCTGCCATGGAATGGACAGAGAGGAGGCCTCTCTCTTAGGTTTTCTTACCAAAATAAACAAATGCTCTTGGGAAGAGTAAATCCCCTTGATCATGAAAGTGAGAGACCGTTTTCTGCAAAGAATGTGCTAGCTCGAGGGCTAAGGGAGTTTCTGTGACATTCGTTGGGGTGAAATTTTCTTCGTAGGTGAGCATGGAGGAGGACTTTCTGGTTGAGACACACATCCCAGAAGAGAGCGCCTGCCCCAGTGGTGACACCCTGCCTCTAGCCCCGTTGCTGCATCCTGGAGCGTCCTGAAGGGTATCAGCCTCCCAGGGGCCGGAAGGGAAGGCTCCTTGGCCATGGTTGTTGGTCCTAAGACCACATGATTTTCCTGGTGTGTCTGTCTCCTACCTAGAAAATTCCAGACTTGGAACCTGTGTGAATGTGGCCCTTGTCTTTTGCTTTACCCAGGGATGGGTTGACATGATTTTTCATGTGGGAGACCCAGAAGTCGATGATGGATATCAGGAGTCAGAAGGAAGAAGACCCTGGAAAGAGAGAGGGAGGCAGCAGCTCTGTGTGCATCACGAGGCGTGGCGAGGTGAGGGCCTCCTCCAGTCAGATGGCCAGAGCTCTCTGCTTTTCTTGCTTTTGGAAAAAGAATTCAGTAAGCTTGCACTGTAAAAAACAACAACAACAAAATGCAAAAGTGTCAACACACTTGGACAGAAGATTGCATCCCATTGAGGAGGCTGTGAATGTTCAGGAGATTAAGCCCATTACTGAGGTCTCCTTGAAAGCCCTTCTGAACAAGCTGTGTCTATGCCTCCTTCTCCCTCCGCCTTCCTGCTCCCAACCTCTATCAGTTCATGTTTAATTTCATGTCGTCAAGGTTAACATTCTTCTTTTCATTTGTCTAGTTTATTAAACACTTGTACCCTGCCATCTCTGTGCCTGGTGCTATTCTAAGCATTTAGAAATATTACTTAGAAATATTAGCTCATGGCCAGGTGTGGTGGCTCATGCCTGAAATGCCACAACTTTGGAGGCTGAGATGGGAGGATCACTTGAGCCTCAAGAACAGCCTGGGCAATGTAGTAAGATGCTGTCTCCACAAGTAAAAAAAGTCAGCCAGGCATGGTGGCATGTGCCTATTGTCCCAGCTAAGGTGGGAGGATCACTTCAGCCTGGGAGGTTGAGGTTGCCATAATCCAATATTGCACCCTTGCACTTCAGCCTGAGCAGTCTGAGCAACAGAGCAAGACCCTGTCTCAAATAAAAAGGAAAAAAAGAAAAGACATATTAGCTCATATGTAAAAGCTAACAAAGTTGTTCTCATAGAGGCGGAGAGTAGAATGACAGTTGTCATGAGGTTGGGGAATGGTACTGGGGGACTGGGGAGATGGTGATCAAAGGGTGCAAAGTGTCAGTCAGATCAAGGAATAAGTGGATATAAAGTGTTCCCACACAAAAATCATAACTAGGTGGGGTGATGTCTATGTTAATTAGCTAGAATTAATTATTCCACTACGTATGTACACTTTAAAACGTCATGTTATACTCAATAACTATATACAATTTTAGCTATCAATTTAAATGAACATCTTGAAAACTTAAAAAAGCAAAATATTAACTCAATGCCTTCTATGACAGAGTCCTCACTACAGCTGCTGTTCCCATCCTCATGCTCTGATGGGGACACCTGAGTGCACAGAGTCTGAGGCCTTGCTTGAGGTTGCACGCCTGTCCCCAGTGTCAGCTCACGCTCTTGTGCCCTGTGGGCCACCTCTCCTCTCTGCCTCCAGCCCTGCCCTGAAGGCCCCGCTCGTCTCCTCTCCCTGCGCTCCCTCCAGGGACTCTTCTCAGCCCCGGATCTCCACTAGTTCCTTTCTCTCATCACATTCATGCCTGCCTTGTGCCAGGCCTTGTGTACAAGCTGAGGCCCACCATGAGCTGTTCAGGCATGGCTGGCATCTAGGTGGGCTCCCAGTGCAGAGGGGAGCATGTGAGTAACCAGGTGTCACTGCCCCTGAGGGTCTGCTCTGCACCTCACAGCCTGTGGGCACCTTGCAGAATTAGAACAGGCCATTCCTTTCTCCAAACATGTAGCAAGTCCCATCACAATGTGCACCTGTGACAACCCTGAATGTGAGCTGCATTCTGTGTACAGCCACCACAGCTGCAGGTGGAGACCTACGGAAGGGACATATAGGTCAGGGGCCCATCCAAGCCTGGGGTAGGGTCAGCTAGGCTTCGCACTGGAGGACACCTCTACAAAGGGCCAGCTTAGCCATTCTTTTGTGATAATGATAGCAGAGTGTTCTGTGCCCTTGTCCACACGTGGGTGTTTACAGGGGAAAATCACTAAGGAGCATCTGTGACTATGACTACATAAATACTGTTCGTGACAAAATCCACACTCAGTTCTTGGGCCTCTATAAGGAGCATACTCTAGAGATGGATTTGAACTTGGAGACCAGAATTCTATCTGCTCCAAAACTACCAAGTTATTCTGCCGTCTAGTTCTCCAGGATGGGCTGGCAAGTGGTTTCAAAAGTAAACACAGCGGAGTCTTTTATTTTTTTAAGCAATGTTAGATGTTTCCTGTTCCAAAGTGCACACCACAGCCCCTGGGCTCCGTGCCTGACTTTCTCCAGGGCAGACATCTGGAAGATGACTCAGGGACCCACACAAAGAGCTGTCTGCAGCCTGGACCCTGCAACTCTGGGCACCCCAGTGGGACACCCCAAAAGAGCGGGTATTCTCTCTTGTGTTGACAGTGGCATGTGCTGGAGCCATCCCTGAAGACTAGAGGGAAGGAGGGAGAGGCCACTTGCTTCCCCAGCCACTGTGGGTCAAATGGCTTTTCCTGTCATCTGGAGTCTGGACACTCCCACTAGCTCCCCTCTTCCCTTCCCTCCACTCGCTTTCTTTGTTCTAAGCCTTTGGATGCTGGCTCCGCTACTTTGTGGACCATATAGGGATCTGGGTATTTTCGCCACCTAACTTGTTCCTTCCTCTGTCTCTCTCTGTGTGAGAGGGAAAAGTGTGTAGCAAAGAAGGCAGGGTGAGGACTCAGGCACCACACAGATAAGCCTGTCTGACACGCCTGGCTTGTTTTCTGACAGAATGGCATGAGGATGGAAAGGCCCCAGCTCTGGGTTCTCCTTGCCTGGCTCTTCATCCAAAAAATTGAAAGCAGCAAAGGACCCACAAGATTACTGTCACGAGCGCCCAACCCTCCTGTTACAGAGGGAGAGAGCAACTGAATCCAGGGTGGAGAAAGGATCCTGTGTGGGCTGAACTGTGTTCTCCAAATCCATGTGTTGAAAACCTAATCCCCATTTCACAGAATGGGACTGCACTTGGAAAGAAGGCCTTTAAAGAGATGATTCAGGTAAAATAAGGTTGTTGGGGAGGCCTAATCCCATATAACTAGAGTCCTTACCAGAAGAGGAGATCAGAACACAGACACACACGGACCACGTGAAGACACAGGGAGAAGGCAGCATCTGCAAGGCAAGGAGAGAGGCCTCAGGAGAAACCAACCCTGCAACATCTTGATCTTGGGCTTCCAGCCTCCAGGACGATGAGAAAATACATTTCTGTTGCTTAAGCCACACATCTGGTGGTTTCTTGTTATGGCAACCCTAGCAGACTAATACACCCCTAAATTATATAAGAGGAGGTGGCAGCGGAGGAGTCCCTGCGGCTGACCCCAGCTCTCTGTTCTGTCCACTGCTACTGTTTCATTGTCACTGGATGCATTTCTCTTTTCTTTTAGGCAAGCATGCAGCACATATATACACACATGCACACACACATGCGCGCGCGCACACACACACACACACACACACATATGCATCCTAAAGAGTAAGTATATAGTTATTCAGGTGGAGAAAAAGAATAAGAAATTATGTAAAGGAAAGGAAAGGAAACAGCTCCAGCAACATGTGAGGGAGTTGTGACCCTGTAGGTGGGTTCAGGAGAAGACCCCCCAGTTCCAGGAAGCCTTAGGAAAAGCTGGAGAGGGTCAGGAGACCAGGTGAGAGGCAGGCAGGGCTCGACCCTGGTGCATCCAGGTTCCCAGGGAGGAGCTGAAACTTCATCCTGCGAACAACAGGTTCCCTGAAGGATTTCATATAGAATGACGTGGTCAGCTTCAGCCTCAGGCTGTTCATTCTGCCAACAGTGGAGACCTGGATGTCGAATGGAGACTGGAAGCAGACGACCCAGTGGCCCCTGGGCAGCAGGGCAGCAGCAATGAACTGGGGGCCTGCAGGGCATGTTGCCCTCCCTGTCTCCTTGTGGCCCCCCAGAGCAAGTGAGACGATCCCAAGGAAGGCAGGTGGCTCAGCAACCACACAGCAGGGGAATGTGCAGCCCCTAGGGGAAGGAAGCAGCGCCCAGCCCTGGGGATTATTTTCTATCAGAACTTAAAGAGTAAAGCAGTTTGCAAAGTTGAAGAGTAGTTGAGATCTCATGTGTTTGAAAGCAATCGCTGTACAAAACACCAAGAGACTTTATAGAAACATTAGGAGGCAGCAGCCTCCCTGTTGATAAGAGTTCCCTCTCAAATAAAATCCACATGTTTTTTATGTTCTTTGACCCAGCTATTAGCTCCCTATAGATATTGAGATATAAGAATAATCTGTTAGTAATATTATTCCATTTGGAGCAGATTCTTTGTTCTTAAGCTAAAAAGTGACTATGGGAGAGATCCACCAGGAGGTATTAAGGACTTGAGTAGCTTGGATGAAGAGGGGAGAGGCAGCACATAGAAGCCATCCACACAAGATTGCAAAAACAGGAGAGCTATGTCTCTAGGAAGGCTTTATTGCTTTTCAATAATGTGATAACGTTCCTATAAAAGTAATTTATAGACAGACTCAAGGCAACACTGGGAAGCTGAGCCTGTGGGTTTTAGAGAAGAACCCACAAGCTCCATCCGGGAATTGTATTGAGTTTGTTTTTCACAGTTGAGGTCGCCGCTCTTTGCTCTCAGATTTCAAAGTGAGAGGCACTGGCTGCTTTCTAATGCAGGGGCAGCAGCCCGGCTATGAGCTCTGTGAGTCAGGAGGGAAGCTAGAGAATTTCCACATCTCCAGGTTCAAAACTGTGCAGGGCCAGGTGATTGCCAGGAGCTTTGCGTTCAGTGAGGTGATGCTCTCAGGGCAGGAGGCTGGTGCACACGGGCCTCCTCGGGGACCCAGGGACTGGGAGCAGGCAGGCTCCACAGGTTGGCCTTTGCCTTTACTCACTGGCATGCCTAGATGTGGGAGTGGTTTCACAAAGGACATGAAGTGAAAAACACAACTCTCACCTTCTATTTTATGATAGCAGCACTGTGATTCTAACTTAGTGTCAGATGGGAAACTGGAGTTTTTGGCTGAGCAGGAAAAGGAAAGCCTCTCTATTCGGTAACGTGTACCTTAGACCTCCAGACCTTGGGAGGTTAAGGCATGTATACCGCCAAGCCTGAGGACAGCATGTGCAAAGGCCCTGAGCAGAGAGGAGTTTGGTTGGTTTTCAGCGAAGAGAGAAGGCTGGTGTGGCTGAAGCCTATTGAGTGAGAGAGTCCAAAGACAAGACAGAGCCTCAGCCTTTAAGGTCTTGTGGGCCATGCTAAGAGCTGAAGGTAAGTTCTCTGCCATGGTGCGGGCGAAGTACAGGGAGCAGAACTGATTAACTCATTCTCCAGAGGCCCTGGAAGTGCTGAGAAAGCCTCAGGCTTGGGACAGAGTCTCTGGAAGGGAAGACCCTTCCTTCTTAGGACCCAAGCTCCTTCCCATGGGTGACACATGACCACGCTGAGATGAACACAGTGGGCCTCAGCATGGCAACCGGACAGAAGAGTTTCTGGAACATTCCCAGGTACCTGTTCATCACTATCTGGCCTCTCATCACCCAAACCCAGAGAGAATCCTTTCTTCACATTTTCTCCTCTTTCTGCCTTTCCTGCTTCTGTTTTTCTCCTCCAGCTGTCCTCTTTCTTCATCTCCTCTTTATTTTTAAATTTTTAAAAAGACTTTACTTTTGAGAGCAGTTTTAGTTCACAGCGAAATTAAGTGAAAGTACAGAGAGCCCAGTGCTGCTGTCACCATGTCCATGCCACCTCCCAGACTGGCACATCTGCCACCATCCTGACACGCCATCATTACCTGGAGTCCGCAGGATATGCTAGGCTCATCTTGGTGTCGCACAACGTTATGGATTTCGACAAATTTATCATGACATTCATCCACTGTTAGGGTATTTTACAAAGTAGTTTCACCACCCTAAAATTTCTCTGTTCTCTGCTTATTCACTCCTCCCACCCCATTAACCCATGGCAACCACTGATCTTTTTACTGTCTCTAAGTTTTGCCTTTCCCAGAGTGTCATATAGTTGGAATCATACAGTATGTAACCTTTTCAGATTGGCTTCTTTCACTTAGTAATGTGCATTTAAGTTTCCCCCATGTCTTTCCGTGGTTTGATGGCTCCTTTCTGTTTAAGCACTGAATATTATTCCATTGTCTGGATGTACCACAGTTCATCCATTCACCTGTTGACGTCTTGATTGTTTCCAAGTCTTGGCAATTATAAACAAAGCTGCTATAAATATCCATGTGCAGGTTTCTGTGGCCATTGGTTTTCACTTCCTTTGGGCAAATAGCAGGGAGTGTGACTGCTGGATCATATGCTAAGAGTGTATTTAATTTTGTAAGAAACTGCTGCAAAGTCTCTTCCAAAGTGGCTGTACCATTGAGCAATGAATGAGAGTTCCTGCCACACCCCTTCCTTGCCAGCATTTGGTATTTCCAGTGTTTTGGATTTTAGTCGTTCTAACACGTGTGTAATGGCATCTCATTGCTGTTTTAATTCTCTATTTTCTAATATTTTTATTGAGGTGTGATTCACATACCATACACTGCACATATTTAAAGTGTACAATTTGATGTCTGACCTCCTCATACATTCATGAAGCCATTAACACAGTCATGAGAGAAGACATGTCTCCCCACCAAATGTTTCTTTGTGCCTATTTGTGACTCATCGCTCTACTCTGCCCCATGCCCAGTCAATTCAACCAATCTTCTTTCTGTCACTAATGATTAGTTTTTATTTCCTTGAGTTTATATTAATGACATCCTACTTGTGCCCTTTTAAGTGTGGCTTCTTTCTCTCAGTGTAATTATTTTGAAATTCGTCCACATTGTTTCGTGTATCAATAATTCATTTCTTTTCGTTGTAGCGTTATGTGGACACATCACAATTTGTTTATTCTCTGATATGTTGAACAGTTGGATTGTTTTCAGGCTTTTGCTATTACAAATAAAAAGCTATATCAACATTCATGCATAAGTCTTCTTACAGGCATGTATTTTCATTTCTTTTAAGCAAATATGTAGGAATGAAATGGAAGGATCATTTGATAAGCATATGTTTAACTTTTTAAGAAACTGACAACTTGTCTTCCAAAGTGATCGTACCATTTTACATCCGTCCTCCCTGACAATGTATGAAAGTCTAGCTTCCCCACATCCTCACCAGCATTTGCTGTAGTCACTCTTTTTATATAAACCCTTCTAATAAATGTGAATGGTATCTCATTGTGGTTTTAATTTCCATTTTCCAAATTACTAATGATGTTGGCCATCTTTTCTTCTATTATTTGCTCTTTGCTCAAGTGTCTGTTCAAATCTTTTCCATATTTTTTTTATATAGGGCCTCAATTCTTTTACTGGGTTGCTTGTGTTCTTATTATTAACTTCTGAGAGTCCTTCGTATATTGGATACAAGTTATATATTGGATTTTTGCTCAGCAAGTATTATCACCTCATAATGACTTGTCTTTTCATTCTCTTCTCAGTGTTTTTTAAAAGTCACAGTTTTTAATACTGTCAAATTTATCTAATTTATCTCTTTTTTTCAGACAAGGTCTCACTCTGTCTCCCAGGCTGGAGTTCAGTGGCACAATCACAGCTCAGTACAGCTTCAACCTTCCAGGCTGAAGTGATCCTCCCATCTCAGCCCACTGAGTAACTGGGAACACAGGCACATGCCACCATGCCTTGCTAATTGATTTATTATTTGTAGATATGGGGGTTTCCCTATGTTGCCCAGACTGGTCTCCAACTCCTGGGCTCAAGCAATCCTCCTGCCTTAGCTTCCCAAAGTGCTGGCATTACAGGTGTGAACCACCATGCCCAGACAAACTCATCTTTTTTAAATGGACTTCACTTTTGATGTCAGAGTGAAGAAATCTTTGTCTAGCACACAACATTGCAAAGATTTAATTCTGTGTTTTCCTTTGAAATTTTTAAATTTCGTGGTTTTACATGTAGATCTGTGATCTATTTTGAATTTATTTTTGCACATGTATCATTTTATTATTCTCGCATATAGTGATAGACTTGTTCCAACACCATTTGTTTAAGACTATGTTTTCTCCAATGAATTGACTTTGCACCTGTGTCAAAAGTTAGTTGTACCATTTATATGTCACTCTATTTCTAGACTCTCTTCTGTTATGCTGATGTATTTTTTTTTCATCTTCTGCCAATACCACGCTGTTTTGACAACTCTAGCTTTCTGATAAATTTTTAAACTAGTTTGTGTCAGCCTTGTAACTTTGCTCTTCTTTTTCAGTGGTCCTTTGGTGATTCTAGATCCTTTGTATTTCCACATGAAGCTTTAGAACCAGCTTGTACATTTCTACCCAAAAACTCCTTCTGGAATTTTGATTGGGATTTCACTGAATCTTTAGAAAAAGTGATAGCATAATAGTATAGACCCTTCTAATGTATAAACAAGTTATACCTCTCCACTTAAGTCTTTTCACATTTTACTCAATAATATTTTCTCATTTTCAGTGCATAGGTTTTTCTTATCTTTTGTGATATTTATCAATAAGTATTTAATATTTTTGATGCCATTTTAAACAGTGCACTTTAAAAATTTTTTGAACATTTTATTGTTCATTGTTAGTACCTATATTGTTCATTGTCCTCCTGCTATCAGGACAAGATACCATCGCCCTGTCTGCTGGTGGGTGCAGGGATCATAAGGAATGGGATGGCAACCTGGGGCACCAGCTTCTCTAGCTCTGAGGAACCTGCAGCCAGGAAGTTTCTTTTCCCATTCTAGGACTCTTCATCACTTTGGCCCAAACATATACATAATCAGTCTCCAAACAGCGAGCCATTGTCCATTCCTCTGTTCCTTCATCCATTCTCATCATAGAGCACCACAGTGCACAACTGTAGAGCTCCCTCAGAAAGAGGTGGGGGATCCAGAGAACCCAGGACTTAGTAAAGACATTGCATTTACGGTTACAAAAAACCTTCCCACAAAGAATACTCCAGTTCCAGAGAGCTTCCCTGGTGAGTTCCACCAAAGAAGAAATAACACTCGTTCTACACAAAGATGTCTAGAAAATTGAAGAGAATTGAATTTCTCCTAACTCATTTTTTGAGGCCAGCATTGCCCTGATACCAACCTAAATAAAGACATGACAAGAAAAGAAAACTAAAGATGAATATTGTTCATGAAACAAGATCCAATGATTCCAAACACAATTTTAGCAAATCAAATTCAACAATATGCAAAAAGGATACACATTATGGCCAAGTGAGGTTTATCTCACAAATGCAGAGTTGATTTAACTTTTGAAAATCCATCAATCAGATTTGTTGTACTAATAAACTAGTAAAGGAAAACTATATGATCACTTAAATATATGTATTTTTTTGAACAAAAGTTAACATCCATTCCTACCATTCCTGCCATTCCTGACAAACTCTCAGCAGAAAGAAGTTTCTCAACCTCATGAGGAATATCAACAACAAACCTATAGCTAGTATAGTACTGATTAGTGAAAAACTCCATGCTTTCCTCCTGCTGTCACGACAAGACAAGATACCTAGTCTCATAACTGCTATTCAACATTCATTGAAGTTTCTAGCCTATGCATCCATCTTAGAAAAGAAGAAGCAAAACAGTTTTTTCACACAGATGACTAAAACTTGATGGCATTTACAAAAAGCTACTAGAACTAGTAAATAAGTTAAGCACATTTGTAGGATGCAAGCTAACATACAAAAGCCAATTGAGAAGACAGGATGCAGAGGACACTCAGGCTGCAAACCACCGCTTCCAGGCCTCCCTCATCTTCTGCTCTTTCCCTTCCCTTCCTGGGCTCCCTCGACCCCAGCTCTTCACTCCTGACTGTGCCCAGCTTGGCCTGTCTGCATTTGTGCTCATGAGATATTTCCCCTTTCCTAAAATGGATATCTCCTCACTCACTCCTACCACATAGAAATCCTACCAACATTCCAGACCCAGACCGCCATCTCTTCCATGTATTCCCCGCACCTTCCTGGGTAGGTTTTGGTTTCTTTCCCTGGACAACAGGGGCACTGCCCAGTATTGCCTGACCAGATTCAAACACTGTGAAGACTGTGCTCTGGGGTATGGGAGCAGTCTCCCACGTGGGGTTGGAGGAGGCAGACACATGAGGTACCTGGTGGGAAAATGCAGTGACAAGGGTGCAGGCCAGCAGGGTGACACAGCTCCGACCACTGTGCCACCCTCTCACCCACCTGCTGTGACGTTGGAAAAGGACAATTGGGGCTGGCCAATGAATTCATGTGAACATGCAATGA
This sequence comes from Cebus imitator, assembly GCF_001604975.1. NCBI lineage: Eukaryota > Metazoa > Chordata > Mammalia > Primates > Cebidae > Cebus > Cebus imitator. The sequence continues at coordinate 1,170,166 of NW_016107840.1, forward strand.
ATACAGTGTATTTTATAGTAACCAAAATGGTTTTTCTTTTACGTATAAGAATTATGTGGATGGCTTTTCTCTACAGATGCCAAGGGCATTGGATCTGACAGCCCTGCAGCTCAAGAGGCAGGTCCAGGGCAGCTGCAAGCCAGGCAGCCCGGACTCAGCTCTCAGTTCTCCTGTGATTAACTGCTGGTTCTGGACAGCCTCTTCAACGCTTTCATGCCTCAGTCTTTTCATCTGTAAAATCACAAGAATGTGTAGGTTTGCCATGAGGATTAGGGAATATGTAAATGATTGGAGTGGTAACTGCATGGAAAAAGTTCTCTCTGAGTATTGATTACGGCTCTGTCAGATCAGATCCAAAGCCACTGGCATCCAGCAGAGCTACATTGACCCCATCCTAATTGGAGTGCTTTCTCCACATTCTGTGAAACACGATCAAACACATATGAAGTCACATTGAGCAACAGGACCTCCCGCAAATAATTTTGTGTTGACTCTTTGCAAAACACATGCTGTAGTGCCAACCAAGTTCACAAAAGCCATTGCTCAAAGAGTCTGTTTTTTTAACTTTTAAATAATAGCTCTGCATTGCCTGGAAGAATGTTATTTACATTCCCAAATTTAAGGTTTGTGAAAGAATTTGCCATAATAGAATTTGAAAACTTAGCAAGTTTTTAGTTTTGTACCCAGTTTTATAAGTTTTAAAGTTTCCTTCAACTTCAAACAAAGCCAGTTCTCATGTCCAAATATTGCATCCAGCTCTGTGCAGAAAATAGCTGTTAGACCTCTGTTTAAAATCTGCCTCCACATTTATGCAAATCATGTACATTTGCAGCATCTTGGTGCTTATGACTCTTATGTGGGGGAAAGGAAACTAATGCATGCATAATTTTTATGAAGACTAAAAAAGACTTACACCATACATGCTATATTTATTATTGGATAAAGGGATGCAAAAATCAGAGTAGATACCACTTTTGCTGGGCAGATATTTACTAGGCACTGCAGACTGTACATATATCCACAGTTTCCTCCCCAACACATCTTGGACTTTTCAGGAGGAGGAACTTTGAAGAAACTGCCAGAAATTTAGGAAAAGAGCAGGAAGGAGAACCAGAGGGTGTTTAAACGGGGCCACAGGAGAAGATTCAATATGAGGTCGGGGATAGAGATTGCATTCTACAGAAAGAATACTGAGATAAAAATGAACGAAGTCTCTTAGAGTTGTTACACACAATTTTGGCGGCATTACATTGGCCAAAGGTAAACTGACCTACATTCAAGTAGGAAAACTAGACAATTTAGCCATATGATGTCTAGATCAAAATCAAATTTCTAATTACTGGGTCATTATGGATGCATTCTGGGGAGTAGTTTTGCAAACCTTGATCTATCTCTGAGAAGTTTTGCCAGTTTTTCAGAAACTTTTCTAATGTTCATAAATGTGATTAAATTTTTACTTGCTACTCCTGCTCTGTTGAACTTTAAGCAGTGAAAAGGTAGAACAAATAATGCTCATCAGTAGATTTTCTGAGACAATTTCTCAGACAAATGATAGTAATATATATAGTTTAATTTGTATAAGAAAGTCATCTAAGGACATAATATTTCAAGGTGAGGCTGAGGGCTGTCCTAAGGTGAGTGGGAGTGTGGGAGATTTTATTGTCGTTCTTTTGCTTTTCTGTATTTTTCTCATTTTTAAAATGAACTTGGTTTTCTTTCATAATAGAGAAAATAGACTATACATGAAAGAAAAACATCTGGAATATTCAGAGATGTTTAAAGAATATTTTCTTTAAAGAATATTTTCAATTCATTTTAAGCCAATGTTATATGACTTCTAGGAAAAATTTTCAGAATTCAGCATTAGGGAACTGAGTGAAAGAGGGGCAGGTATTGGGAAGAGTTTGGAAAAGGCAAACCTAGGTCTCTGATACACCCCTTCCTCCACTGTCTTTTGGTGAACACCATTGTTATTGCCGAATATGCAAAGATTTGACTTTGCACAAGAGGAACTCATGCTCCTGCCTTTTCACCATGCTAATCCAGAGGGACTGCCTCTGTGTTCCTGCTCAGAGAAGACAGGAGAGAAAGAAGCTGCACAGATTTCCTTGTTTCTTGTTGTTGTTATCAGAATTTTTCCAGGAATAGTAGGCAGCTAGTAGTTTCTCCCATAAGAACCTTTCAGGGGGAGGGACACTCACAAGGATTTGAGGCTATGCAAACCTAATCAAATGGGCATGGTGGCTCACACCTGTAATCCCAGCACTTTGGGAGGCTGAGGCAGGTGGATCACGAGATCAGGAGTTCAAGACCAGTCTGGCCAACATGATGAAACCCCATGTCTACTAAAAATACAAAAAAAATAACCAGATATGGTAGCACACACCTGTAGTCCCAGCTACTTGGAAGGCTGAGGCAGGAGACTCACTTGAACCCAGGAGGTGGAGGTTGCCATGAGCCGAGATCACACCAGTGCACTCCAGTCTGGGTGGCAGAGTAAGACTGTCTCAGGAAAAAGAAAAGAAAAGAGATGTGAAAGAACTATTCATTGCATATATCTGGTGCATAATACATGGCTCAGAGCCCTTGTGATGAAATAATCATATATATCATTGTATGAACAAGGACATAACTCTCAATATGCTTCTTGCCACAGCACATTTTCTCCCCGCCGCCCCCAGCTAAAATGTGAAAATTTTCCATTGGTTTTGTTCCGCATTACTGCAGTGTAAGAGTGAGACTTAAGCTCCACAGGCAAAAGAAGACGTTCCTTCTGTTGAATGTATTCAAGAGTGGGAGCCTCTTGTAAATTCATTTATGTTTTAGTTCTGTGCAATTCTGAATTCTTCAGTAGGGCAATGCTATTATTATTTAATTAGCAAGATGCAGACCAATGCTGAATGAAACATGTTTTCTAACTTGTAGCTCAGAAGGATTTGGCAATATTGGTATTTTCCTCTTTCTCAACATTCCCAGATTTTTGGCTAAGGCATCTGTGTCCTCCATGTGCTCCTTGTTAGAACAATATTGCCTCTTGTTTTAGGAGGAGTGCTTGGTGCCGCAGTCGGAACTATGATGTGCTTTCTTCTGGCACCATCAGGGCAGCTTCCCAGAGCTCTTCAAGAAATGCAAGGAGGGCAGGGCTGTCTGAGACACTGACAAAACCCCCTTTATGGGATCAGAGGAGATGGAGCATCTGGCATTTGACAAGACACTGGTTCACGTGATGAAGTCACATGGACTTTTGGAAAAGAACCTACTGCACTGCAGGTGTCCGATGCCTGCCACAGCACATGAGTCAGCAGGGATGAACACTCTGAGAGAGTTCTGAAGCACAGAGGTTGGTGTGAGTTTAGAAAGAAAACACCTGATCCTCCCACCTCGTGGGAATTCCTATTGTGGTCTCAGCCAGGTAGCATCCGTACCCTTTAATAGATTTATAACAGCAGTTCTGGATCAGAAACAGCAAGCTGGTCTTTGGTGACTGAGATTCATGAGGTCTCAGCTCAGTGCCACTGGATATCTGTGCACCAAACTGGGGCATAAAGCAACAGCCCTGCCACCAGAAGCTATGAAGGTAGAGCCAAGATCACTGGGCACCAACTAGAACAAAAGAACACCATGAGAAAACAGGGTACTCTACTCGGTGGGGGCTGCCATGACAAAGTATCAGACTGGGCGGCTGAAACAGCAGAAACATATGTCTCCTGCAGGTCTGGAGGCTGGAGTACAAGATCAAGGCACTGGTAGGTTTTGTGTCTTTTGAAGCTGCCCTCCTTGGCTTCTACTTATACCTTCTCCAGTATCTTCCCATGATCTTCCCCTACATCTTCCCTGTATCTTTACATTGTCTTCCTTTGGTATCCTCTTCTTATAAGGACACCAAGTCATATTAGATTGGGGCCCACCCAACAATCACATTTTAACTTAGTCACCTCTTTAAAGGCCCTATTTCCAAATACAGTGACATCCTGAGGTTCTGAGCATTAAGATCTCAAAATACGAATTTGGGAGAAACACAATTCACACCACATCAATGAGTAAAGAGGAATTTGACACCACTTACTTTTCCTTGACCACTTCCCAATGATGGGGAAGGGCCAAGATTAGCTTCATGCCCCAGTGTGAGGCACCATATTTGAATATAATACCAAAAAGCCATTGAGATCAATAAGGCAACCCATACAAACACCTTCACCTTCCTTTGCTTAGCAATTGCTATATTCCTTATTTCTATTTCCGTATCTTAGAGTAATTAGTAGAACTTCCAGAAAGATGGTAAATCATAATACGTTCCCTTTTTTGCATCTGATTTTAAAAGCAGTGCTTCAAGAATTTCACTATCACGGGTGCCCACAAATGAATTTTATTAGTTATTTCTTGTCATCCTCATTGATCATATAATATAGTTCTTATGAGAACATATGTTGAAATTTAATGAATGCCCCTTTGATAGTTTTTGAAATTAATTTATATTATTTGCTCTTTTACTAGTTTATTTTAGATTTTCTACTAATGGACTTATTTTTAATATATCAGCAATTTATTCCTGAGGATAATTTAGGCACATACTGTTATTCCTCAAATATACGACCAAATGCCATTGGTAAGTCTTTAACTTAGAATTTTGGCCTTGCTATTCATAACTGAAGTAAACCTAAAGTTCTCTTCTTTGTTTTAGTATTTGCAGATTCAGATGCCACAGTTATACTAACACAAAAAGAAGTTTGAGAAACGTTTTACATTTCTATTCTCTTTGGAGTTTACATAATGTAAAGATTATCCCAACCTCACAAGCTTAAAAAAAATTATCAATATTGCCACCACAGGGACATTCTCGCCATGTTCCTTTACCCTCATCTCTATGACTATGATTCTATTCAGGTTTAATGATTCTTTAGCTAATCACAGTAATTTTTTTTTCTAGGAAATAGTTAATTTTAACCAATTAATGTGGACATGGTCTTCATATTTTCCAGTAAATTTTAAACTTTATATCTGTGGTTAGGTGCACTTTTTCATTCTTAGTTTTTCATATTTATGCCTTCTCTCTTTATTTCTTCTTTTATACTAGTCAAGTATATTCATATAACTGGGGTTGATGTTTCCCTAACGTGCCAGCTCCTGCACATGTCTAGTTGTTAGGAAGTCCTTCAATGGCAGAGATGATGAAAGAAACAATGGGCCCACTGCTCTCTGACTGCAGGCTCAATGAGTTCAATTTCATGAGGCTCCATGGGATGCAGACTTTGACAAGCTCCACAAATTACTCTGACGCCATTGTTTATGAATCACACAATCCTAGATTTCAAAGAAGTATGTCACTGTAAATATGGGACACATTAGTATAAAGCCATAAATTGGTGTTAATATCCTGAATGATCTGGACAATTAAGGACAATTTTTTTTATTGTTCTCATCTGATGAAAATAAGCAGAGGAATGGAAAACAATCCCATTAACACTGAATTGTAGAGCCATTTTTGGAAGCTATAAAAACAGTGGAAGAGAAAAGAATCACTGAGGTGGACTTTTAGGGACTTTGCTTTTAACTCAATGAGGAGCAAAGCCAAATATTTTAAAGAAGAGTATAATCTAATGGTAATAGTTTCAGTGCTGATTAGTTATCATCTGATGCATCAGTCAGAATACCATAAAGGGGAGGACCTAAAAATAAACGCATTGCTTCTGTTAGGGGAGCACTCTGACCTAGGTGTCCTGGCACGCAGTTGCCCTAGCGCACATCAGCAGAGCTTTACTTCCTGGCATTTGTTGTCAAGTGCCTTCTGAGCCAGATCCTCTCTTGGAAGCTGTGGGCGTGAAGATGCATAAAACACAAGCTCATACTATTTGCTTCCCTTCACTGCCCTTCATCAGCTTGCAGGGCACAGTGTTTCCCTGGTGTGTGTCCCTACTTGTGATACATGTTTGCCAGGTTTGGCATCTTCAGTCCACATCCACTGTGGTCAGCACTTGTCCTGCTCTCGTCTCCAGAAGACATCCTAGTGTCTCGTGTCAGCAGTTCCCTAACATGCTCTCAGGCAAGTCTCCTGACCATCAAGCTGAGAGAGGACTCTTCGCCCATCATCTTGGCTCCCCTCCTTGTTTGTCATGTTTATAATAGTAACCTGAACTGGGTTCGGGTACATAAACTTTCTAGGCTTTAGTTTCTTCATCTCTCTTTGTAAGTTTGGTATATATTTCAAGTGGCTTTATGGTATGGTAATTTTTTAGAATGCCATGTTGCCAGGGACAGATGTGGAGCTCCCTTCATTTGCTGGAGCCCTGCCAGACAAGACTCAGCATGCAGATGTGACGGGGCCTGGATGAGGCATCAGTCTGCTGTATGCAGACAGCAGGGTTGAGGGACTCAAGAGCATACAGGTGAACACTCAAGATGATGGAATTTCTGATCATGATGGTGTTTGCAAACAATGTCCAGCGATGTAGCTTTGTGAATTAGTATACTCAAATGGGATTGGTGATTTAATTAATAATAATAAAAATGCAAACATGTTGGCTCTTCCCTGACACGTCCATTACAAGCAACACTGCTTGGACTCAAGATTTGCGTTCCTCTCTGTCGGCTTAGGACAGTGGGCTTGACACAGGGAAGGAGCACTTTGAGTGAACTGACATCTATGAATGGAAGAAGCTGCTTATCTCAATCCGTGATACCTGTGAAGCATTGTACCTTTAATCTTACAAGGTCTGGGAAAATGAGGGGACTCAGGATTTATGAACTAAGAATGATCACACTTAACTTACAACATTATTGAGAAAAATGATTATGAGAGTATGTTCTAAACTGTTGGTAAATTGCTGAGAAAATGTGAGGGACATGTGTTGCCTCCTTCACAGGGAAACATTCTAAATAGAACAAGACTTCTAACCCTAAACTGATAAGAGCATCAAAACAACTCTTTCTGGTATATCTGGGCTGTAAATCTTTGAACTTCAGACCCAAATAAAATTCCATCTCTCACATTTTTTAATGAAGTCAAAATAAATGCAATTACCGAACAGAAGCCAAAGATCACAGGAGGTTATAAGTGGAGTGAGGGTATGGTCAACACTGTTTGTTTGCATTCTGGCTCTGTTTTCTTGGTGAATATTTCACTAATGGGAGGCTGCCAGGGGGCAGGGATGGCCCTTCCTTCCTCCTGATGGATGTCTGCTGCTGATTAAATCGAGCTGGGTTAGCTGCGTGGTGACTGGGAAATGTGAGACCCTAATGAGGACATAGGCAAGTAGAATGTGAGAGATTGAAGCCACAAAATATTCTAATCCCCCGAGTAAGGGATTTTTCCAAAGACCAGGCATTTGCTATGGAAAGCATGTTCAGGAATACCCTAATAAGCACATATCTTTCCATGCTCTCTCACTGCGCCCATCTTCCAAAGACCTTGAAACCCAGAGTTTTTTCCTTTCACCCAAGTGAAGGCCAACATACAAATGAGTAGCTTACCCCATTGGAGGTCTATTCCTTTAGCAAAGCTGGAACTTACAATTAATACTCTGGTTTGTGATTAAATCGGCTACTCTTTGCTTGCAATATCCGTATCATTGGATTTTCACAAAATCATGACGGCTGCTAAAACCAAAGAGGCAACAGAGAGAGTACGTAATTAGCCAGGACCTATTTCAGCAAATCTGTTTCTTAGAGAAACTGCCTTGTTAGACCATGAGCAATTTCTGCTGGTGTTAAGTCCCGTTCACTTTCATTAAACCATATCATGTATTCAGGGTAAACAGTCTCGTTGCCTCCTGCCAGGGGTCTTTGTCAGTATTCAGTTACATTGGGTATAATGAGTGCCCACGATCACAAAGAAATTCAAAATAAGGCTAAAATATGACATTTGTGGTTTGTACCATGAGTGCACTTGTGTTTCACTTCCACACAGGTAACTCTCCTGGCTTTGATATATTTCTGAACTCTCTTTGACACTCATAATCTCTCTTCAAGACAGAGGATGATGTTACTCAAGAAGAAAAACAACCAGGCACAATGGCTCACTCCTATAATCCCAGCACTTTGGGAGGCAGAGGTGGGAAGATGGCTTGAAGCTAGGAGTTAGAGACCAGGAGTTAGTAACGTAGCAACTCTGTCTCTACAAAAGAAATATTTCTTTTTAATTAGCCAGGTGTGATGGAGCATGCCTGTAGTCTCAGCTACTGGGGAGGCTGAGGTGGGATGATCCTTTGAGCCCAGAGGAAGAGGTTGCAGAGAGTCATGATGGCACCACTGCACTCAACAAAGTGAGACCTTGTCTCAAATTAAAAAAAGAAAAATGATAAAAAACAGAATGAGTTCAGCTCATGTTTGTGCCCAGTGGAACTGCACATACTAGGCTGCTGTCATCTTGCAGACTCTGCTTCCTTACCCCAAACGGAGACCACAATCAGCGGCCAAGCGGCAGACCCACACCCACGGTGTTTCCAATGAGGCCAAGGTGACTTTTCAGTCCCAAAGGAGGGATAGCTGATGACTTCGGTTTTCCCATGTCTCACTTAGACTGCCCTTGGGCAATGTGTGTGTGGGGAGTCCTTCAGATGCATCTGTTGTTTATGTTCACTTGTGAGCTGTGGGAAAGAGAGTCGCGCCCTCCCCAGCCATCCTGCCCAGCACTCCCAAATATATGCAATATGGGGAGTAAGATACTTTTTCCTGATCACATTGCCAAATTTTTTGCTTCTCTGCTTCACCAAGAAAAGTCTCCGGGATAACTGTTGACTTCAATGGGTGCTTGGCAGTCGAGTCCTATGTCCGTAGGCATGTTGGTCCCCTTCAGCTGGCAAAGTCACAGAGCAGTGGAGAGCTAAGGCCACTAGAAGCCCAGGATCGCCACAGTGGGCAGGACTGTCACTTGCTGACATGGATCTAATTCAGGACTAATGACCTTGCTGATGGGGTACACTAAGCGTTTCCATTCTTCTTTTTGGGCTTTCTTCACAGAAAGGAAAGATAGCACAGAAATACATAGGAAACCAGCTTCTAAAAGTGGCTCTCAACTCCCCCTTATTTTTTTCTTTTAAAGTAAAAGGTCTTAGTGGCAATTCGCTGAGAGTTTGAATAATGCGTACTAGGCTTCTGTGTAGGGAGCAATGAAGGAGTAAAAGCACTGTGAAGGAGAATGCTTGGCTGGCTAATGTATGTGCCTGGTAGCATACACATTCTGATTTCAGCCCCCTAAAGCAATATGTTCACATTAGAACTCCTGCTATAAAATAATGACTGAACTGCTCTTTTTAAGAAATGAGGTAGCGGGGTCGGATCCAAGATGGCCGTTTAGGAACAGCTCAGGATTGCAGCTCCCAGTGAAAGCGCAGAGGGTGAGTGGACGCCGCGTTTTTATTGCCCACAGACT
>NW_016107840.1:1185652-1198596 GCF_001604975.1 Cebus imitator
ACATGTACCCCAAAACCTAAAATGCAATAAAATAAATAAATGGGAAAAAAAAAAAAGAAATGAGGTAGCTATGTCACCACATAAGAACCACAAGCGAGCTGTTGCATTTTGGCACATTCCTACCCAGGACACATGGGCAAGACAGCTGGCTGCTGGGGATGGAAGTAGAGAGTTTGGGGAGCAGAAAGAAAACTTACAGGGAGGTTGCTAACTAGCTGTATTTGGTGGAACACAGCACCCAGGGTTGAAAGAAACATGGTTTTGCAGTTAATCGCTAATACTTGAAAATCCAGAAGCTTTACATAAGAATCCCAACTTTCACCGCCTCTTGGAAGAACATCTGCTTTCCCTCTGGCCCAGTACTGGGGCAGGGAAGGATGATCTTTGCTAGGCAGGCTCCCTGCCCAGCCCCTGCTTGCTGTCTCCCGCCTGTGCACATGTGAGTCTTAAATAAACCTCACGTCTGTTGATCTTCACAGCCCACCCCTGTTACACAGCCCAGCACATAATCACACCCACCTCGAATCTATCCCATGAATGAAAGGGTCTGCACCACATAGGAGAGAGTCAGAAACTGGCGGAAATGTTCTGACTGAAACCTTGCCGGAGCATAAGTCCATCCTGAATTCCAACCACGTGTGCTTGTCTTAAAGCGCTGACCCTGGAGGCCTGGAATCCTCGGTGTCGCCAGGACTCTGTTCACTGTGTGGCAAGATGATCTGCGAACATTTCACATCTCCCTGTAGGTCTGAACCCCCAGCAGACACCGCACACCGCACTCTCCACAGAACAGCAACTGAGTGTCCAGTCCAGTGGCTCATGAGTAAGTATTTGCTGATGATATTTTTAAAGACGGATATCCCTACTCTGTCCTTAACTCTTAGCTTTGAGAGAAAAACAAAAAAAATTTATTCAGTCCTAAATTTTAGGAGAATAATGAGCTCAAAGCAGGTTTGGAATTGTTTAAACTATTCCCCAGAATCTCCCTGGAGAAAGGCCGAAATAGCAACACCCTTAAGGTGTTTGGAAACCGTGATCATTTGAAATGTCACTTTGTGCCTAATCCGTTTGACTTAGGGACTAAAAAGCTAAGTCTGGTTAAACTCTTGAGAATGAGGCCAGCTCCAAAACCAAATTGGCTCTCTCAGATAGTGATCTGAATTACTAACAAAAATGAAGAATTTTTGCTTAAGTTAGTTTGTAATTATTAGATATTACACAATAAAATTCTGGAAAACTTCCCCTGAGCTTATTTTACCTTTTGCTTGTTTATGTCAATCTTTGGCAGGGTGTGGAAGGAGGAAGGAACATGGACTCTGCTCCATGATAAATGAGTCTGCCCTGGAGGCACAACACACCCCCTCCATGGCCTCATTAATCACCCGCTCCACTGGGCAGACAGACTGGCAGGGCTGGAATTTGATCCCCATTTCACAGATGGGGGGCCATGGCAGCAGGAGGTTAAGTGAATTCTGGAGACCACACAGCAAGAGCATGGAGGAGCCCAGCCAGGCCACTGCCCCAAGCCCCCGAAGTCCCCACAAGACCCCTCATGAAGAAGCAGGGGCTGGCAGGAGGGCCCCAATGGAGGAGCACCCCCGAAGTCCCCACAAGACCCCTCATGAAGAAGCAGGGGCTGCAGCAGTATCCCCAAAGGCCTGGCTTCACACACCTCTCGGCTTGGGGCTTCTACCACAACACTTCTCCAAATGCCCCTTTCCCTGCCTTTAAAAGAGCTGTAATAATACAGTCACACTTGACATGAGATCCATTTATTAATAGAATTTCCATATGGAGAGTCTCCGGCACACTCTGGACATTTAGGAATGCCGACTCTTTGTCCCTCTGCCTTGCCCACAGTAGACACCTATTACCTCCTCTTATTCCTGGACTAAAAAACTGTGTGTCCCCCATGCACCCAGGAGGCCTGGGGAGGATAGGCAGGGCCAGTCTAGGCTGTCTAAGGCTCTGAGGGAGCCTACAGTGTTTCAGCCATATCCATTTATGACACTGAGAAATCACTGTGATTATAAACATCACCTTCCCCCAAAGCCCCCACACATCCTTGCTACTTACATGCTCTTTGCCTGTCCACATTTATGAGAAGTGTTTTCTTCCTTTCTAAAGAGACCTCCCTATATAGCAGATGAATAGCTTAGGCATTCTTCTGCTTCCTGTTATGTCACATTACTTAGCAAAGAATGTCCTATTTCACCACTGATCCCAAGCTAAACTTGAATTGCTTTTCAATATTATTCATAACAGTGAGTTAATAACTGTGAAGCAGTGTCTGGTGTTGGCTACTAAAAGAGAGACAGTGAAGCAGTGAATAGTGAATAGAGAATGACATGTAAAACCCACTTGTCTGTTGAGATCGGAAAGCTTGCATGGCCTGTGTAGGGGACCCATGGAGGTCACCTCAGTCTCTCAGCCTCCTGCCGCAGGCCCCACACCCCCCATGTCTTTCAGCCCCTCCCAGGGCCACCCTCTCCTCCTCGTCCTGCCCGAATTGTGGCTCTCAGCCTCCGTCTCCTAACTGGGCAGTGATGACAATCTTCCAGCCCTGACTCCTTGCTTATTCGTTCTTTCCCTACCTCTCACACCATAGCCAGAGCGTCTTCCACAATACAAATCCCACCCTGTCCCTGCCCTGCTTAAAGTCTTTAGTCCTTGGCCTACAGAAGGGGCACACTTCAGTCTCCCAGAGCGAGTCCCACCTCCCTACCATGGCTGCTTCCATCCTCCACCCCACCTCCCTCTGAGCCCCCAGCACTCTCCCCAGCTGCTAGTGCTCATTTCACTCTAGTGCCCGTCCACCTGTCTCTGCATCTCACCATCGTGCATCTGGAGTGGTCATCTCACTGCTTCTGACATCCTCCGGCAGCTGCCCTCTCCCTCCTTAGAGCCTCTCTGGGACCCCTCGTCAGCAACTAATCCTCTAAGGGCTCATCTTTATCACATGCCTGCCAGTCTGTAGTGCTTGGTGGCTTCACTGTGACTCTAGGTTGAATTTGTTTTTCTTCATCCTTGTTGGGACGTGATATGCAATGCCAGCTGAGGATTTATCATGTCTGGAAAGTTCTCAGGTGTGATGACCTTGAGATGCGTCTCCTACATCCTCTCTCTTTTCTACTTTCAGGACTCCTCTTAGCCCGTTAAGATCTTCTTCTGTTATTATTATTGTTTTTCGAGACAGGGTCTCACTCTTGCAGGCTGCAGTGCAGTGGTGTAATCACAGCTCACTGCATCCCCAACCTTCCCAGGCTCAGGTGATCCTCTTGCTTTGCCTCCCAAGTAATTGTGACCACAGGCATACACCATCACACAGACTAAGTTTTGTATTTTCTTGTAGAGGCAGGGTCTGACTATGTTACCCCAGGCTGGTCTTGAACTCCTAGGCTCAAGCGGTCCTCGAACCTCAGCTTCCCCAAGTGCTGTGAATACAGGCATGAGCCACTACACCCTGCCCTGTTAGGTAGGGGCTTCTTATTCTCTACTCAAACTTTGGTTTGCATTTTCTATCTCCAGTTTCTTCAATTTGATCACGCAAGCAATCAATTTGTCTTCACTTAAGTCCTATCTGTAGGTACATTATTTTTTTGTTTATGTCAATTACTTGATTTCTTTTTCTGGAAATGCAGATTGATTAATTTTCTCTTATTTGATTTGTTTTTCCACACAGGCTCTATTATTCCATTTCCATTTCTAGTCCTTCTTTTATCTCTTTCCCTCATGCATTAGAACACGCTTATTTTTAGTCTCAGATAATCTCGAGTTCTTATGTGCTATTTTCATGTGTGTCGTGTCTGCTAAGTCTTTCTCACAGTTGATAGCTTTCTTGTGTAGTTTGTAATTCTTATTTCAAAATTCATGTTCCAGGGGAGTTATTTATCTCTGCTTGCTCTGGGCGTCCTGGACTGTGGAAAGTTCCACAAAGAGTGGCTTAGCCTTTGATTTTGCAGGGCACCTGCCTAAGTCCCATTTCATGCTAATTTCTGGGGATTCCATATTCATAAAGCAAAGCCCAAACTTCTCCCTTTACACTTGGTTCTGCTACTCATCCTGTCTCTGTCCACCATTGGAGGAAGGTGAATTCAATGTTGGCAGCCTCGCTGAGTGTCACCATCTTATCCTAAGCAGCAGTTCTCTCTCTGGCCCTTGGTTTCTGTTCAATCTATCTAATGGCTTACTTTTTTTTTTTTTAACCACATGCTTATTGAATGCCAACCATGCAACAATGATCCAAGAGATGTATCTTGTCTCACATTTGGGGCTTAAAGGTACTGGTGGTGTGGGAAAAAATTCAGCAAACGTGTTATCAGTGGAAGCATTTGCTATGAGTTTTTTCCTTAGCTTCACTTGTTCTAGGTCTAATCAAACACTTTTCAGTAAGTCAACAGAACTCTTTTCCTAAAACCCTGTCTTCCTTTTTCACCTTAACTCTGGCTACTCTCCCATGCATGCTCCATGGCTTCCTGATCTGCTGCCTCTGCGGTGCTGCTGCTGTCTCCACCACTCTCGGGTCTTCTAAGCCTCCTTGGAGCACAAGGCTGAGCTCCTGTCCTCTGCACGTCCTCTGCCCTCTGCATTCAGTGGAGCTGGCGCCCTTCTCTTCACTTCAGCAGGTGAGGCTGTCTGTGCCTCTCTCAGCTCTTAGGCTGTCAGGCACTGTCATTTAGTTAGGCAATCACCTTCTCCCACATTCGAAGGTTTTTGTAAACTGAACCTCTATGTTCCCTGTTTACCTTGGCATCCCCATAGAACCAAGCATAGCATCTCACCTAAAACTAGTACCTAGTAATATGTCCAGAGGTTAGTTTAATTTGGATGTATATGTGGTAAGTTTTCAATGCAAAGAGAACCATTGGGAAAGAATAAAACAATAAAATAAAACGACAAAACTCCATGCAATAATAAATGGATCAAAATCAAATTAAAACTGTTCATTAATCAGTACTACAAAGTGATCATTGGCAATTTGTTTCTTTAATCATGAGAATACCTTAGAAAGATCTTAGCCCATTGCTTTGAATCCAGGATCCTAAGAAAATTTCTCACTGGGCTCTGTACATTCTTCCTGCAGTATCATTTTTCCTGTTGAGCAGATACACAAATCAAAGCACAGAAAGGAAATGTCATGGAGGACACATATTCCCTAGTCACAGTCAGAGCCAGAAATAAGACAGAGGCATTTGTAGCTCAACCTTTGGCCAATGGCTCACACTGCCTTTGCACAGTAGTGATTGTCATTAGCTATGAAGCACAGAAAGCATAGTTCCTGGTCATCTGTGAACAATGAGGCATTTCAGATCAACGTGGGAGGAGGAATAACATGGGATTGATAGCTAATGTGCATTCATTCATTTATTAGCTCTCAAATATTTGGTATGCATTACAATATAGGGGATGAGGGGTTGAAGAGGGAATAGATGTTTCTAACAAGGACCCCAGAGGGTTCTGATGCAGGCAGTCCTTGGACCACCCTTAGTGAAATTGAACTAGATGTGCACAGTTCAACAAGGAGTGAGCCAGATCTGTTCACTGTTTTGCAACTTTTTTTTAATTTTAAAAAATATCTTGCAGATAGCTCCATATCGGAACATATTGGTGCCTATTATTATTCTTTACACAGCTGCAGAATATCTCATATCTTTTAGCCAGTCCCGTGGTGATGAATATTTCGGTTGTTTCCAAATGTGTACTAGATTTGAAAGAGAGAGAGACAGAGAGAGAGGGATCACATTGATATTTTTGTACATACTTTATTCCACATATGTGCCAAGTATATCTTAGAAGTGGAATTTCTGAATCAAATAACATGTACTATGTAAATATTTTAATAGATATTTCCAGATTATCCTTCATAAAGACTGAACCTGACTATGTAGTTTTAAAACAATATATATTTACTTGCTACTATGAATAATAATGCATTGTTTTAGTTTCCTTCCTTTTCCATTCTTTTTGCTAAGTTTTTTTTTAATTGCCTCATAACACTGGATAGAACCTTTTGAGCAATGTTGAATAGAGCCAGTGAGAACAGGCATATTTCACCATTATTATATTAGCCCCTTTCATATCAATGAAATTCCCTTGTATTTCTAGTTTGCTGAGAGTCCATTTTCTAAATCAGAAGTAAATGTTAAATTTTGGCAAGTGCTTTTACTGGATCTATTAGGATAATTATATGTTTTTCTTTTATTCTGTTAATATGATAAATTATACTGAATGATTTTAAAATGTTAAACCAACATAATCCTGGGAAAAACCCTACTTGATTATGATGTTTATATTTTTAGGTCTTGTTGGATTCATTTGTTCAATTTTGCTAAGAATTTAGTGTCTGTGCTCTTAAGGAACATTGTAGTTTTCTTTTCTTGTAATGCTTTTGTTTGCTTTTGGTTTCAGAGTTAGACTGGCCTCAACAGTGTGGAGTGTGTTCTTTCATTGATTTCATGTTTGTGTAACATTGGTATTTTTTTTCTCTAACATCTGATAGAACTCATCAGTGACTCTATCTAGGCTCAGACATTTCTTTTTGTGGGGTTGATAGTGAATTAAAATGCATTTATTACTAAAGGGTGAAATAGAAAAAAATTGACAACTGCTCTAGAGGAACACACATATGCACAAAACGTGTACAAGAATGTCCATAGAGTGGTCTGCAGCTGGGGAACTGTGGAAACCCACATGCCTGTCATTGTCAACTTGGGCTCCTTTAACAAAGTGCCATCAACTGGGTAGTTTATAAGCAACTGAAATGTAATTCTCAATGTTCTGGAGGCTGGAAGTCCATGATCAGGTGCCAGCCTGATTGGGTTCTGGTGAGGTGTCTCTTTGGGGTCACAGACGACCAGCTTCTTGCTTTGTCCTCACTTAGTGGAATAAGACTCAGAGATTTCTTTGTAGGAAATTTTTTGATAACGAATTCAATTCCTTTAATATATATATAAGTATTCAGATTTCTTACTTTGTCTCTTGTCAGTTTTGGCACCTTTATTTTCTTTTTTTTAACGGAATTTGTTTATCAAGTTGTCAAATTTAATTGCTTAATATTATTCATTAAGTCTTCTAATTGTCTTTTTGATGTTTTCAGATTTATACTGATAGGCTCTTTATTATTTCTGATAATGGCAATTTGTGTTTTTGTTTTATTTTGTTCTGTTTTCAAATCTTACCAGGAATTTATCAGTTTTATTCATTTTGCCAAAGGACAAATTTCGGCTTTGTTAAGTTTCTCTATTGTGTGCCTATTATCGGTTTCATTGATTTCTGCTCTTTATTACTTTATCCCTTCTACCACTTGGGCTTTACTTTGCTATTCTCCTTTTTCTAGCTGGTTAAAGTAGAAGTTTAGGTCATTAATTTTATATTTCTTTCTTTCTAGAATAATCATTGAAAGCTATAAATTTCTCTATAGGCACTACTTTTGTTACATTCCACAAGTCTTGATTCATTTTATTTCCGTTGTTATAGAAGTTAAAACATTTTCTAATTTACCTTGTTATTTCTTTTTTAATTCATGAGCTATTTAGAAGTGTATTGTTTATCAAACATTTGAAGGTTTTGCAAAAATTTTTAAAATAGAGTTAAATCCTGTTTTGGTCACATAATTTTATTATTTCAATTCTTATAAATTTATTGACCATTATGGCCTAACAAATAGTCTCTTTTAATGTGTATTCCATTTGCACTTTAAAAGAGTATGTGCTGTGCAATTGTTTGATTAATTATCCTATGAAAGTCCATTAAATCGAGTGTATTCATTGTGGTTTTCAAGTTGTTCAAAATATCCTTAATGATATTTTTTAGATTGTATTAATGTGTTAAGAAAACTTCAAATATGATTGTAAATTTGTCCAAAAATCTTTTAAATCAGTTTTGCTTCATGTATTTTTGAAACTCATATTAAGTATATAAACATTAATGATTGTGGTATTTTCCTGATGGATTAATAATTTTATTAGTATCTCTCATAAGAAGTATGTCCAGAATGGTGGAGCAAGACCCTCCTAAAATATGATCATCCTAAAAGCAACTAGAATTTTTACAAACTATGTCAAAATTAACTTTTTCAGAACTTTGGAAATTAACCAAAGGCCTAAAACTATGCAAGGAGAATTTACTCAAGGAAAAGAATATCTGAATCTCAGAAAAAGAGCAAGCTTTGGGATGTTTCAATTTGTTCTATTCCCATCCTTCTCCATTCAGGTTCATGGTTTCCTTAAAAACCATAAGACTCGGGATCATGGTGTGTGAAAAACAGGAGCTTAGCAGACGTGGAAGGGACACAATGGCTTTGGAGCTTCCCTGAAAGCCCCCTCTCAGCTCCCCAAGAGTCCCAATAGCAGATCTTATCTTTATTTGACCTGACTCAGGGCTTTCCCTGTGAGTAGAATCCTATCTCCAGGGTGCTACTAAAAAAATAAATTAATTGCAATTAACACTCAAGCTGCCCTGAAGTAAAAATAATAAGGTAAACATATGTTTTTAAAATAATAAATTAACACATTTTTAAAAAATTAAAATTTGGCAAATGAGATGTCTGGAAGTAGCTTTGAAGAGGTCTGACATATTTCTGGAATTCTAGAAGGTCGTGCACGTGGACATGGTTATCTGCCTGCTCCGAAAAGACCAGTAAGGGACCTAAGTTCTTACCTCTGGCTGACCTTGTGGTGCTGTGTGATCATGAAATGAAGGCAAAGGGAGAGTCAGTAACTGCTGGAACTTTGAAGGAATGCCTCAACATAGTTTGGCAAAAGGTGGAAGACTTAATTGATTCAAGGCATTTAAGGAAATCTACATCCAATATTTAGTTTCAGTTTACCAATATGTAAACTGAGTAGAGATTTTAGTCTCCACACATGGAATGCATACTTTATAGAAAAATCACTCAACAAGCAAGCAACATCAACAATAGCAAAAGACAACAAGAAACCCAAGAGGACAAGGCGCAACCTGATTTGAAGAGTTGCTGTATAGTTTAACGTTGGTTAAAATAAGTTAAATTCTGTGGCATTAAGTATATTTGCATTGTGTGCAACTATTACCACTGTCCACCTCCAGAACCATTTCATCTTTTCAAACTCAAACTGCATTGTCTTAAGTTGGCATATTAATTTTAATCTTCAGGACAACCATTAAAAGCTCCAACCTATTTTGAGAAAATAACTCAATGAAATATAGCATAATAAAAAGTTAGACTTAAAATGATATGAGAGAAATATTTATTTAACTGAAAGAAGGTAATAATAGAGGAATGGAGAAACAAACAAAAAAAGACACAAAACACAAGTAGTAATATCCTAAGTTATCAGTAATTATGTAAACATAAATGGTTTGAACAGTCCAATTAAAAACAGAGATTGATAAAATAGATTTAAAACACACACACACACACACATACACACACACACACACACACACACACACACACACACACGCCAACTGTATGCCATCTAGAAGAGACATGCTTTTAGGTTCAAAAGCAAAGATTGAAAATAAAAGTATGGGGCCTGTGTATACCTATGTAACAAACCTGCATGTTCTGCACATGTACCCCAGAACTTAAAATAAAATAAAAAAAGATGTAAAAAAAGAAAAGTATCGGAAATGTAATGCTATGCAAATAATAGGCAAAATAATAAGCAAATAATAAGTGTTGCTAAAGACAAAGAAGGAAATTTTATAATTATCAAAGTGTCAATCCATCAAAAAGATGTAAAAATTATAAGCATATATGCACCTAACAATAGAATTCCCAAATACATGAAGCAACAATTAAAAACACTGTAGGGAGAAATAAACAATTCAACAATAATAGTTAGAGACAGTGATACCCCACTTTCAATAATGAATACAACAAACAGATCAGCAAAGAAACAGAAGACCTCAATGACACTGTAAATCAACTAGATATAACAGACATCTACATACAACTCCACCCGAGGACAGCAGAATATATATTCTTCTCAAAAGCACATGGAACATTCTGCAAGATAGTCCATATGTTAGGCCATAAAAAACCTGAGTAATTGCTAAAGGATGACATTACACAGGGAGATTCCACAATTACAATGAAATAAAATTAGAAATCAATAACAGAAGGAAATTCAGCAAATTCACAATAATGTCGTAATTAAATGCCACTTTTCTAAGTAACCAATGGATCAAAGAAGGAATTAAGGGAAATTAGAATATATGTTGAGGTAAATGAAAATAAAAACACCATATACCAAAACTAATATGATGAAGCTGAAGTAGACCTTAGAAATCTCAAATCAATAAACTGATCTTCCCCCTTAAAAACTAGAAAAAATTAACAAAATCCAAAAAGCAGAAGAAAGAAAATAATAAAGGTCAGAATGAAAATAAATAAGAAAATACAAAATCTTCAGAGAAAAATCAGTGAAATCAAGTTGAGTCTCTGAAAAGAAAATACAATTAAGAAAACCTCACTTATATTGACCTAAAAGATAAAAGACATAAATTACTAATATCAGGAATGAAAGAGAGAATAACACTGTCAGCATTACAGAAATAAGATATATATATTATAAATATTAAACTGTGACAGCTCTATGCCATCAAATTAGATAATCTTGATGAGATAATAAATTCTAGCAAGATATACACTACTGAAAATAACTCAAGAAAAAATAAAATATCCGAATAGCTCTTTAACATGTAAAGAGAAGGAATTAGTAATTAATCATTTTCCCCCAAAGAAAAGTTGTTACCAGGAAGTTTTTATCAAATACCTAAAAAAGAACTAGTAACAGCCCTTCATAAACTCTTCCAAAATATCTAAGAGGAGCATAGGCTTTCCAGCTCAGTCTCTGAGGCCAATATTAACTTGATACCAGAATCAGACAAAGACATCAAAAGAAAAGAGAGCTATAGACCAATATATCCTATGAATATAGGCACAACAATCCTTAACAAAATACCAGCTAACCAAATCTAGCAACATACAGAAAGAATTGTATGCTCTAATCGAGTGGTACTTATCCATAAAATGCAAGGTGTGTTTAACATGTGAAGTAAACACAAATCAATGTAATGGATGATATTACTAGAGTAAAGGGAAAAAAACAAATAATTATGTCAACAGGCACAGAAAAAGCATTTGACAAAATTAAAACCCCATTCATGATAAAATAACAAAAACAGCAAATTGGGAATAGAAGGGTAGTTCCTCCTTCCGATAAAGTTTGTCTAGGCAAAACACACAGCTAAAATCATACTTAATGATGAAAGACTAGATGATTTTCTTTAAGATCAGGGGTAGGACTAAGATATTTTCTCTCACTTCTATAACATTGTATTGGAGATTCTAGCCATGGCAATTAGGCAAGAAAATGAAATAAAATACACCCAAATTGGAAAGGAAAAAGTGAAATATCTACATTTGCAGATGGCATGATTTTGTAAACATAAAATACGAAAAATTCCACACAAAACCTATTAGAATTGATAGACAAATTCAGCAGTTACAAAATGCAAAGCTCAGTTGATTTTGATAGCAACAAAAAGTCTCACAGTGAAATTAAGAAGATGATTCAATTGCCCTGGTGGAAAGTATATATGGATAAAAAGGATAATGAGGAAGTCTTGTAAGAAGAGAAGCTCACAGAAACAAAGGTGACCAGAAAAGTAGAAAAGAAACAGGTCAGTTTCTGTTTCTTTTTTTCCACAATTCTTCCACAATGTTTGGCTCATAACTCCCATAGCCCTTGTTTTTTCTCAAGTGACTAGAACAATAAGTGTATCTCTCTACCTCTTGTTAAAACATTTGCCCTTCTGTCCTTGTTTCCTGAAGCAGCTTTGGAACAGCTTCAGAGTGAAAAAGGTCAAAGACAGTCTTCTGTTATACTGTTGGGCCACTTCAGGCCTCAGAAAACAGAATTTCTCTCTCTGACCTTCTTGTGTCCTCCTTTCACCTGCTCCCTTTTCTCCTCATAGCAGGACTCTAATCTTTCCACACCTGTCTTCTTGGAACTGACCATAAGAAATTCTATGACCTACCTTGCCTGATTGTAGGCCATAAGACCCCCATTTCAGAAGAGATTCTACTCCGTACCCAGGAAGAAGAAATGCTGCACAGAAAGGCCAAGGAGACTCTGGGCAGACAGGACTCGCTGGGTTTCTGCGCCCAGTCTATTAGTAGTAGGGCATACCCTTTTTGTCCAATCACAGTTCTACAAGGTTGTTCATGCTTCAGTCATGCCTATCCAATCAATTATCCAGAAGAGGCCCAAGAGGATGGGGTCCGAGGAGTTTCTGGACAGCTGAACTTGTGGGGCTTGCAGGAAAGTGAATAAGAATTTCATCTACCTGCCAGGAGGCTGGTGCACCACAGCTTCAGGGAAATGAAAGCTCCTGTGTTTAGGACGCCTCCAGGCCTTGCCCTGTGTATGTTTATCTGCTACTTATATGAATCCTTTAAAATATCTTTTTAATAAACTATTAAATGTGTTTTACTGTGTTTTGTGAGCTGATCTAGCAAATTAATTGAGCCTAAATAGGAAGTTATAGGAAATCCAACTTGAAGTGGTCATCAAAAGTTCCAGAGGCCCAGACTTCTGACTGACAGCTACAGTGAAGGCAGTCTTGTGGGACCAAGCCCTCAATGTGTGGAATATGGCACTCTCTCCAGGTAGATATCGGTAGATATCTCAAGTGTCAGAATTGAATTGAATAGCAGCTTCTGGAGATATCCACAGCAGAACTGATTGCTTGCTTGTTGGTGGAGAGAAATCTCCTGACATTTGGCCATAGAAGTCTTCTATGTAGCTTGTTGTGGTGTGAGAGCAGAGAAAAACAGTTGGTTTGTTCTACACAGTTCTGCATTACTAAGTGTCACCTGCACTTCTTCAGGCCAGTTTGGCCTGTTCTAAAATTATGTCAGCATTTATAAAAGTAAATCATTTCTCTTTGTCTCT
>NW_016107840.1:1198644-1206289 GCF_001604975.1 Cebus imitator
CTTTTTTTTTTTTCTGAGATGGAGTTTCATTCTTCCTGCCTAGGCTGGAGTGCAATAGCATGATCTTGGCTCATTGAAACCTCCACCTCCTGGGATCAAGCGATTCTTCTGCCTCAGTCTCCCAAGTAGCTCGGATTACAGGTATGTGCCACCACACCCAGCTAATTTTGTCTTTTTAGTAAAGATAGGGTTTCTCCATATTGGTCAGGCTGGTCTTGAACTCTCGACCTTAGGTGATCCGCCTGCCTAGGCCTCCCAAAGTGCTGAGATTAGAGGCATGAGCCACCACACCCTGCCCCCGAACCCATTTCTAAACATCTCTGTAGGTGTCTGAAATGTGGCTTTAGCACATTCTCTGGGTGCCAACACTGTACTTGGTATTTTTACTGTTTTTCTGAACTGCTGCAGTCTTCTCTGATGAGGTCTTTCTCTAAGGCCCCCAAACCTTCCTAACAACTATCAGTACAAACTTTGTTCCTAAGAAGATGGCTGGTGTTAAATGACTCTGCCAAGATTACTGTTTTTATTGCTTCTGAAACTGCATGAACTGCCGTTGCCATGGTGAAGCTCTCTTTTTTTTTTCATGCTGGATCCTATCACTGTGAATCTTAACTGATATGCTGCACATGGGCCAGAGGGACAGACTCTGGATGCCCCAAGAAACTGGTGAGAGTTGGGAGTTTGGTTGTGGCTTTACTTTTTCCCTCTCAGAGATTTCTGCTTGAACACATCTCTTTGATGTATCTTCTTACTCAAGCCTCCCTCTCACTGGAGAACACAATCAGGCCCATATGGGTGTTGTACTAAAGGGTAAATAAAAATACCTAACATATATTTATTAAGCCCTCACTATACGCTAGGCACATGCAAAATCTTATCTGACTTTCAAAATTATCTAATGAGGCACAAACTATTATTATCTCTAACATTTGATGTGATCATATAATTTTCTTTAATTTACTGATATGATGAATTACACTGGTTGATTTTTAAATATTTAACATTCTTCAGTATATCCAACTTGGTCAAAGTGTAGAATCCTAAAAAAGGATCCTAAAAACTTTTTATATGTTTTGGTAGTTAGTGGTTTTTGAAGAATTTGTTTATTTCTTAAAAGTAATCATATTTATGAGGGTAAAATTGTTTGTAGTATTTCTCTGTCTTTCCAGTAATTAAAGGATCTAGAAATATACTCAGATTTTTTCTGATATTGGTGATTTGTGTTTTCTTTCTTTTTATTTTTGTCAATACTGCTGGGGGTCTATCTCCTTTATTAATTTCTTTTAAAAAAAACCTTTTTGTTTTGTTGATGTTCTCTATTTTTAAAATTTCAATTTTATTGTGTTCTGCTTTTATTTTTATTATTTCCTTCTTTTTACTTGCTTTGGACTGGTTTTGTTCTTTATTTTTTTGAGATAGAAACTTAGTATGAGATTTTCTTCATTTCTAATATGAATATTTTAGTGCTATAAACTGCACTCTCAGCAATGTTTTGGCTGTATCCCACATATTTTACTATGCTGTATTTTCATTTTTATTCAGTTATATGTATTTTTATTCTCTTTGAGTCTTCTTCTTTCACCTATCTGATTATTTAGGAATGTGTTATTTAATTTCTGTTTAGAGATGTTCCTGTTGTCTTTCTGATATTTATTTCTAGTTTGATTTCATTATCATCAGAAAACACAGTCTCTGATTTTATTTCTTTTAAATTTGTTGAGGTTTGTTTTCCAGGATATGGTATACCTTGGTGACTATTTCATAGGCCCCTGAAAACTTGTATATGCTGCTACTGTTGGATGGAGTGTTCTGTGTGTGTCAGTTGAGTCCTGTCGATTGAGTTGTTCAGCTCTTCCCTACACTAACTGATTTTCTGTCTCATTGAGAGGAAGATATTAAAGTACTTGACTATACCTGTAAATGTGTGTATTTCCTCTTTAAGCTCTGTCAGTTTTGTTTCACATATTTTGGGACTTTGTTGTTCAAGCATGCATACTTAGGATTGTCAGGTCTTCCTGATTAATTATTTCTCGTTATATGATGTCTCTCTTTGTCTCTAGCAATTTTTTTTCTCTGAAGACTATAAGTGGTTATGTTAATATCAGATATTAATATAACTACTTCTGCTTTTTAAAAAATTTATGTTTCCATGGGATATTTTTATCCTGTTATTTTCAACCTACTCATGTCATGGAATTTTAAGTGAGTTTCTTTTAAGCAATTTAAGTAGAAATAATTGAATAACATTTTTGCTCCACTTAGGCAAACTCTGTCTTTTGATTAGTGAATTTAGACCATTTATATTTAAGATATTATTGATATTTAACATTTAAGTGTGCCATTTTATTTTTGTTTTCTATTTGTTTCCTTGGGTACTTGTTCTCTTTTTCTTGCCTTCTGTGGGTTAGTTGAACATATTTTAGGCTTTCATCTTGAGTTATTTCCAGTTATTTCTAGTGTATATTTGCTACACTTTTTGCAGTAATTTCTCTGGGAATTACAAGACATGTATGTGACTTATAACCATTATATATACTGATATTATCATCTTACCACTTTGAATAACATGTGGAATTCTCACTTCCATTTGGTTCCCATTATTTTCACACCATATTTGGGTATCAGATGGTGACTTATAGTTTTTGCCTTAATCATCAAATGTAATTTATAAATCTCACATGAAAATGTTTATTGTAGGTATGCACATTTCTGACCTTTCTGACATTTTTTTCCTTCCTGAAGCTCCAATATTCCTTCTTTTATCCATTTCTTTCTGTTTGAGTTACTTTTAGCTAGTCTTTATAGATAGATCTGCTAATGAGTTTCTTTTAGTTTTTCTTTATCTAAGCATTCTTTTATTTCCTCTTCATTCCTGAAAGATAGTTTTGCTAAGATAGAATTTATGGTATACATTTGTTTTTTTCTTTTTTTAATTATTATTAATATTTTTATTGTACTTTAGGTTCTGGGGTACATGTGCAGATCATGCAGAATTGCATAGGTACACACATGGCAATGTGGTTTGCTGCCTCCATCCCCTGTCACCTACCTCTGTCATTTCTCCCCACGTTAACCCTTCCCGACTTCCCCACCCCCACTGTACCTCCCTTGGCCCCCCAACAGACTCTAGTGTGTGACGCTTCCCTCTGTGTGTCCCTGTGTTTTCATTGTTCAACACCCACCTATGAGTGAGAACATGTGGTGTTTGATTTTCTGTTCCTGTGTCAGTTTGTTGAGAATGATGGTTTCCAGATTCATCTATGTCCCTACAAAGGAAATGAACTCAACATTTTTGATGGCTGAATAGTATCCCATGCTGTATATGTGCCACATTTTCCTTTTCCAGTCAATCATTGATGGGCATTTGGTTTGGTTCCAGGTCTTTGCTATTGTAAACAGAGCCAGTATGAACATACATGTGCACGTGTCTTTGTAGTAGAACAATTTATAATCCTTTGGATATATACCCAGTAATGGAATTGCTGGGTTAAATGGAATTTCTATTTCTAGATCCTTAACAAAGCACCACACTGTCTTCCACTATGGTTGAACTAATTTACACTCCCACCAACAGTGTAAAAGTGTTCCTATTTCTCCACATCCTCTCCAGCATCAGTTGTCTCCGGATTTTTTAATGATTGCCATTCTAACTTCTGTGAGGTGGTATTTCAATGTGGTTTTGACTTGCATTTTTCTAAAATCAGGGATGATGAGCATTTTTTCATATGTTTGTTGGCCTCATATGCATCTTTTGAAAAGTGTCTGTTCGTATCCTTCACCGACTTTTGGATGGGTTTGTTTGTTTTTTTCTTGTAAAACTGTTTTAGTTCTTTGTAGATTCTGGATATTAGCCCTTTTTCAGATAGGTAGATTGCAAAAATTGTTTCCCATTCTGTTGGTTGCCGGTTCACTCTAATGATTGTTTCTTTGGCTGTACAGAAGCTCTGGAGTTTAATTAGATCCCATTTGCCTATTTTGGCTTTTGTTGTCAATGCTTTTGGTGTTTTAGTCATGAAGTTCTTGCCTATGTCTATGTCCTGAATGGTTTTGCCTAGGTTTTCTTCTAAGGTTTTTATGGTGTTCTGTCTTATGTTTAAGTCTTTAATCCATCTGGAACTAATTTTGGTGTAAGTGTAAGGAAGGGGTCCAGTTTCTGCTTTCTGCACACTGCTAGCCAGTTTTCCCAACACCATTTATTAAATAGGGACTCCTTTCCCTATTGCTTGTTTTTGTCAGGTTTGTCAAAGATCAGATGGTTGTAGATGTATGGCATTGCCTCCAAGGCCTCTGTTCTGTTCCATTGGTCTATATCTCTGTTTTGGTACCAGTACCATGCTGTTTTGATTACTGCAACCTTGTAGTATAGTTTGAAATCAGGTAGCATGATGCCTCTGGCTTTGTTCTTTTTGCTTAGGATTATCTGGGCTATGTGGGCTCGCTTTGGGTCCATGTGAAGTTTGAGGTGGTTTTTTCCAGTTCCATAAAGAAGGTTATTGATAGCTAGAATAGGATAGCATTGAATGTATAAATTACTTTGGGCAGTATGGCCATTTTCATGATATTGATTCTTCCTAACCATGAGCATGGAATGTTTCTCCATATGTTTGTGTCCTCTGTTATTTCCTTGAGCAGTGGTTTGTAGTTCTTGAAGAGGTCCTTTAGATCCTTTGTTAGTTGTATTCCTAGGTATTTTATTCTCTTTGTAGCAATTGTGAATGGGAGTTCACTCATGATTTGGCTCTCTGTTAGTGTGTTATTGGTGAATAGAAATGCTTGTGATTTCTGCACATTGATTTTGTATCCTGAGACTTTGCTGAAGTTGCTTATCAGTTTCAGGAGATTTTGGGCTGAGATGTTAGGGTCTTCTAAATATACAATCATGTCATCTGCAAATAGAGACAATTTGACTTCCTCCTTTCCTAACTGAATACGCTTTATTTATTTTTTTCTTGCCTAATTACTCTGGATGGAACTTCCAATACTATGTTGAATAGGAGTGGTGAGAGAGGGCATCCTTGTCTAGTGCCAGTTTTTAAAGGGAATGCTTTCAGTTTTTGCCCATTCAGTATGATATTGGCTGTAGGTTTGTTGTAAATAGCTTTTATTACTTTGAGATATATTCCTTTGATACCAGGTTTATTGAGAGTTTTGAGCATAAAGTGCTGTTGAATTTTTTTGAAAGCTTTCTCTGCATCAATTGAGATAATCATGTCGTTTTTATCTTTGGTTCTGTTTATGCGGGGATTACATTTATAGACTTGCATATGTTAAACCAGCCTTGCATCCCCAGGATGAAGCCTACTTGATTGTGATGGATAAGCTTTTTGATGTGCTTTTGCAATTGATTTGCCAGTATTTTATTTAAGATTTTTGCATCTATGTTCATCATGGATATTGGCCTGAAGTTTTCTTTTTTTGTTTAGTCTCTGTCAGGTTTTGGTTACAGGATGATGTTGGTCTCATAAAATGATCTGGGAAGGATTCCCTCTTTTTGGATTGTTTGGAATAGTTTCAGAAGGAATGTTACCAGCTCCTCTTTGTACGTCTGGTAGAATTCAGCTGTGAACTCATCTGAACCTGGGCTTTTTTTGGTTGGTAGGCTATTAATTGCTGCCCCAACTTCAGCCCTTGCTATTGGTCTGTTCAGGGTTTCAGCTTCTCCCTGGTTTAGGCTTGGGAGGGTGCAAGTGTCCATGAATTTATCCATTCCTTCCAGGTTTACTGGTTTATGTGCATAGAGTTGTTTGTAGTAATCTCCGATTGTAGTTTGTATTTCTGTGGAATCAATGGTGATATCCCCTTTGTCGTTTTTTATTGCATCTATTTTATTCTCCCTTTCCTTTTTTATTAATCTGGCTAGCTATCTGTCTATTTTGTTGATCTTTTCAGAAAACCAACTCCTGGATTTATTGATTTTTTGAAGGATTTTTTGTGTCTCTATCTCCTTCAGTTCTGCTCTGATCTTAGTTGTTTCTTGTCTTCTGCTAGGTTTTGAGTTTTTTTGATCTTGCTCCTCTAGCTCTTTCAATTTTGATGATAGGGTGTTGATTTTAGATCTTTCCTTGCTTCTCTGGTGGGCATTTATTGCTATAAATTTCTCTCTAGACACTGCTTTAAATGCGTCCCGGAGATTCTGGTATGTTGTGTTTTCGTTCTCATTGGTTTCAAAGAACATCTTTATTTCTGTCTTCATTTCATTGTTTATCCATTTGACATTCAGGAGCAGGTTGTTCAGTTTCCATGAAGTTGTGCAGTTCTGAGATAGTTTTTTAATTCTGAGTTCTAATTTGATTGCCCTGTGGTCTGAGAGACTGTTATGATTTCCATTCTTTTGCATTTGCTGAGGAATGATTTACTTCCAATTATGTGGTCAATTTTAGAGTAGGTGTGATGTGGTGCTGAGAAGAATGTATATTCTGTGGATTTGGGTGGAAATTTCTGTAGATGTCTATTAGGCCTGCTTCATCCATATATGAGTTCAAGTCCTGGATATCTTTGTTAATTTTCTGTCCCGTTGATCTGTCTAATATTGACAGTGGAGAGTTAAAGTCTCCCACTATTATTGTGCGGGAGTCTAAGTCTCCTTGTAGGTCGTTAAGAACTTGCTTTATGTACCTGGGTGCTCCTGTATTGGGTGTGTATATATTTAGAATCATTAGCTCTTCTTTTTGCATTGATCCTTTTACCATTATGTAATGCCCTTCTTTGTCTCTTTTGATCTTTGTTGGTTTAAAGTCCATTTTATCAGAGACTAGGATTTCAATTCCTGCTTTTTTTTAGCTTTCCATTTGCTTGATAAGTCTTCCTCCATCCCTTTATTTTTAGCCTATGTGTCCTTGCATGTGAGATGGGTTTCCTGAATACAACACACCAATGGATGTTGATTTTTTATCCCATTTGCCAGTCTGTGTCTTTTGATTGGGGCATTTAGCCCATTTATCTTTAAGGTTAATATTGTTACATGTGATTTTTATCCTACCATTTTGATGCTAGCTGGATGTTTTGTCTGTTAGTTGATGCAGTTTCTTCATTGTGACGACGCTTTTTACCATTTGGTACATTTTTGGAGTGGCTGGTGCTGGTTGTTCCTTTCTATGTTTAGTGCTTCTTTCAAGAGCTCTTGTAAGGCAGGCCTGGTGGTGATGAAATCTCTCAGTAATTGCTTGTCCATAAAGGATTTTATTTTTCCTTCACTTATGAAGCTTAGTTTGGCTGAATATGAAATTCTGGGTTGAAAGTTCTTTTCTTTAAGGATGTTGAATATTGGCCCCCACTCTCTTCTGGCTTGTAGGGTTTCTGCCGAGAGATGCGCTGT
This sequence comes from Cebus imitator, assembly GCF_001604975.1. NCBI lineage: Eukaryota > Metazoa > Chordata > Mammalia > Primates > Cebidae > Cebus > Cebus imitator. The sequence continues at coordinate 1,205,960 of NW_016107840.1, forward strand.
GAGTCTGATGGGCTTCCTTTTGTGGGTAACCTGATATTTCTCTCTGGCTGCCCTTAGCATTTTTTCCTTCATTTTAACGCTGGTGAATCTGACGATTATGTGCCTTGGGGTTGCTCTTCTTGAGGAGTATCTTTGTGGTGTTCTGTGTTTTTCCTGGACTTGTGTGGTGGCCTGCCTTGCTAGGTTGGGGAAGTTTTCCTGGATAATATCCTGAAGAGTGTTTTCCAGCTTGGATTCATTCTCTCCATCACATTCAGGTACACCTATCAAATGTAGATTAGGTCTTTTCACATAATCCCATATTTCTTGGAGGCTTTGTTCATTTCTTTT
>NW_016107840.1:1206344-1215874 GCF_001604975.1 Cebus imitator
TCTTCTGCTTGGTCAATTTGGCTATTGAAACTTGTGTATGCTTTGTGAAGTTCTCGTGTTGTGTTTTTCAGCTCCATCAAGTCGTTTATATTCTTCTCTAAGCTGTTTATTCTAGTTAGCATCTCATCTAATCTTTTTCCAAGGTTCTTAGTTTCTTTGCATTGGGTTAGCACATGTTCTTTTAGCTCTGAGAAGTTTGTTATTACCCATCTTCTGAAGTCTGTTTCTGTCAATTCATCAGATTCATTCTCCATCCATCTTTGATCCCTAGCTGGTGAGGAGTTGTGATCCCTCGCAGGAGGAGAGGCATTCTGGTTTTTTTGTGTTTTCATCTTTTTTGTGCTGTTTTCTTCCTGTTTTAGAGGCTTTACCTACCTGTGGTCTTTGTAATTGGTGACTTTCAGATGGAGTCTCTGAGTGGACATCATTTTTGTTGATGTTGAAGGTACTTCTTTCTGTTTCTTAGTTTTCAGTCTAACAGTCAGGCCCCTCTGCTGCAGGACTGCTGGAGGTCCACTCCAGACTCTGTTTGCCTGGGGATCACCACAGGAGCTGCAAAATAGTAAGGGTTGCTACCAGTTTCTTCTTCTGTTATCTTCGTCCCAGAAGGGTACCTGTCAGGTGTTGGCCTGAGCTCTCCTTTATGAGATGTCTCTTTGGTTTTACAGGGTTGGGGAGCTGCTTGAGGAGACAGTCTGTTCCTTATAGGAGCTCCATCGTTCAGTGCAGAGTTATTGAGCAGGTACCTTTAAGTCTGCTGCAGCAGAACTCATATCCAACTCTTTCCCAGGTGTTCTGACCCTCTGCATTGTTCTTGCTGGGAACTGCACTCTGGAGCTGTTCCTATTTGGCCATCTTGGATCCTCTGACATTTCTTTTCTTTAAGAACTTTTAAAATATTGGCCACTTTCTTCTGAATTCTGTCATTTGAATTTTTGTTTCCCTATATATAATATGTTGCTTTTCCCTGGCTGCTTTCAAGAGATTTTTCTTTATGTTTAGTTTTCAAAAGTTTAATTATGATGCTTCCCCTGTTTCAGGTTTGCACAGCTTCTTCAATCTGTAACATTATATCTTTCACCAAAGTTGGCAAGATTTCAGCCATTATTTCTCCAAGTAACCTTTCAGCCTCATTCTCTTTCCTTCTTGCACTTCAACTGTACAAATGCTGGATCTTTTATTATTTTCTCACAGGTCTCTGTGGCTCTGTTCATTGTCTGTAAGCCTTCATTGTCTGTAAGCCTAGTTTTTCTCTCTTATTCAGATTGGGTAGAGTCTATTGTCCTGTCCTCAAATTTATTGATTCTGTACTCAGTCATCTCCACTCTACTATGGAACCCATTCAGCACAAATTTCTGCATTTTTTATTATACTGTTTAATTCTGTAATTTCCATTTGGTTCTTTTCTTTTTTAAATATATTTTATTGAGTTTTAGGTTTTGGGGTTCATGTGAAGAGCATGCAAGATTGTTGCATAGGTACATACATGGCAATGTGGTTTGCTGCCTTCCTCCCCATCACCTATATCCGGCATTTCTCCCCATGTTATTCCTCCCCAACTCCCCACCCCCTGCTGTCCATCCCCTAGTTCCCCCCAACAGACCTCGGTGTGTGATGCTCCCCTCCCTGTGTCCATGTGTTCTCATTATTCAACACCAACCTATGAGTGAGAATATGCAGTGTTTGATTTTCTGTTCTTGTGTCAGTTTGCTGAGAATAATGACAGTGTGGCAATTCCTCAAGGATCTAGAAATAGAAATTCTATTTGACCCAGCAATCCCATTACTGGGTATATATATAAAGGATTATTATTATTATTATTATTATTTTTTAAGACAGGGTTTCACCATGTTGGTCAGGCTAGTCTTGAACTCCCAACCTCAGGTGATCCACCCGCCTTGGCCTCCAAAGTGCTTGGATTACAGATGTGAGCCACCACGCCCGGCCCTATAAATCTTTCTACTATAAGGACACATGCACACGAATGTTCATTGTGGCACTGTTTACAATAGCAAAGACTTGGAAACAACCCAAATGCCCATCGATGATAGACTGGACAGGGAAAATGTGGCACATATACACCATGGAATATTATGCAGCCATAAAAAATGATGAGTTCGTGTGCTTTGTAGGGACACAGATGAAACTGGAAACCATTTGGTTCTTAATAACATGTATTTTTGTTGAGATTTCACACTCTCATTTGTTTCAAGAGAATTTGTCAGTGATTATTAAAGCATTCTTATGTTCATTGCTTTAAAATTCTTGTCAGAGAATTCCAGTATCTGGTTTATCTCGGTATCAGATGTCTTTTCTCCTTCAAGTTGTAGTTTTCTTGGCTCTTGGTATTATGGGTGACATTTTTATTGTATTCTGGAATTTCATCTCTTATTTCAGGAGACTCTGTGTCTTATTAAAATTTTTTTTAACAGGCAGCAACCTTGTTTAGGCTATCACCTAGGTTCTAGCCTATTTTCATGAGCTGCAATTGCAGTCGAAGTTTAGTTTTCAGAGCCTATGAGTGCTGTTTTGGTCTGCTTGGTTATCTGGAGCCCCCTGGGGTCTTGCTGGTCCCCCTAGATGCTGCCTGAGAAGGTGGGAGGGGTTTCTCCAGGCCAGCCCCTGGGCGTCTCTTGGCAGGCAGAAGTGTGGTAGGATTCCTCTGTTGTTGCCCCACAGCTATTTCTGGCAGGGAGAAGATAGTCTCAGGCCTGCGGAACAGAGGGACTTCCTGGGCCAGGCTGCTTACTGTGCAGGGGCCCCTTGCTGTCTCTGGATGCAGGAGGTTGAGACTCTCAGGTTATCAGAGATAAGAAGGTTTTCTGAACCAGACATCTGCTGTGCCTCAGTACCTTTCTCCAGTGCAATCTATCAAGTCAGTGTCTCTGAGTGGGGAAGGGGTCTCCTCCCACAGGGATAAAGGGGCTTGCTGAGCAAGCTGCCTGGGGTAGCCAGTATTCGCTCACCAGCTTTGCCCTCCAGCAGCCTCAGGGTCTCTGGTGAAGGGAACCTCAGGCCTGACAGGAAAGGAGAGGGCCTCTTTTGGGTGCTGATTTATGCAGGGATCCAGGTCAATCTTCCTCATCGGCAGCATCATGTTTGCCTGATATTGCTAGAGCAAATGTCCCCAGTTCCCAGGCCAAACAGCAGGAGGTGAGTGACCACCTCTCCTGTACCCCTTAAATATATAGACCTACTATGTACCCATACAAATTAAAAATGTAAAAAATATTGCTTACTTTACAGAGCTTCATGTTCCCTAAATGAGATCATCTACATCAAGTCCTTGACACATAAAAGGGTTCAAAAAATATTTTTGGTCGTTATTATTTTTATCAACCATTAAAAGGCTTGATTTATGCATAAGTTAGGGACAATACTAGCACCTGCCTCATAGCACTGGGAAGGATTTTGGTTATTTGTTACTGCATAAAAAACTCACCCCAGCTTAGTGGCATAAAATATATAGCATTTTTAGTGTTCCCAGGATATGCAGATCAGAAATTCAAAAAAGGCACCGCAGACAGAGCCTCAGCTAAGGAGACTTGAATGGGTGGGGTTGGGAAATTCTGAAGGTATCTTTGCTCACAGGACTGGCACCTACACTTGGAATACTCAAAGGGTGGGCTCAGATTCAGCTGTCCACTAGAGCAGGGGTCCGCAGCCTTCAAGCTAAGGACCAGTACTGGTCCATGGGCTGCTAGGAACCAAGCTGCACAGCAGGTGGTAAGCGGTGGGCAAGTGAGCATTACCGCCTGAGCTCCACCTCCTGCTAGAACAGTGACAGCATCAGATTCTTAGGAGAGCAAACCCTATTGTGAACTGTGCATGTGAGGGATCTAGGTTGTATGATTCTTATGAGAATCTAATGCCTGATGATCTGAAGTCAAACAGTTTCATCCCAAAACCATTCCCCACCCCCTCTGTCCATGAAAAAATTGTCTTTCATGAAAATTGTCCCTGATACAAAGGCGGCTGGGGACCACTGTGTTAGAGAGACTTCCACTGGTTCAGGGAAAGATCCCTCTGTGGGTCTGGGAACACAGCATCTGGGTGGCCTCCGGGCTGGGCAAGGGCTGCAGGGCACCCTGTGCAGTGCTGCCCCCAGGCCTGGGCCCACACCAGCTGAGGGCCTTCCATGCACTATCTTTTAGAGTCCTCATCAGTTTGTCTCTTAGGCCATGTTCAAGGTTTAAAGTTGTGTTTAGCAAGAAGGAACCGGAAGAAAAAAACTCTTCATCATCTTTCAAAGACCAAAACTCTGCCCTTTAAGAGTGAATTTTCCTTTCTAATTTGAATTTTCCTGATGGTTTCATTTGTTTTTTCTACCACCAATGCCCATCTCCTCCATGCCCCTTGCCTCTCCTCTGGCTTTTTTTGATCAGTTGAGAGATTTACTGGGGTTTCTTGGCTTTTTAAAGACACTCTATTATTTAGGGGTTTTTTTTAAGACATAGAGAAGTATGCAGTGTTTGGATATTCTAAATATAGAAATGCATTAGGCTACTTTTTATGTTATCACTAGCCATAACTGTCACACAAGTATCTTGTGTGAATGTTTATAAATTATGACATGGATGTCAAGCCACAACATAAAATCATTGCCATCCAAGCTTGAAAGCTTTATAGACCTTTCCCCATGACCTCTGGTAATGGCGGAACTCTAATTACCCAAACTCTCGTGGTAAAATCTTCCTTACCTTCACGCTTTACTGACTCACGTCTCTCAAGCCTTCACCATTACCTTGACCTATAGGCCATGTGATCTTGAAATCAAGAACAGTTCTAGGGCCGGCTATTGATGGGTCCTCTAAAAATATTTACTCTGCAGATTTTTAGAGAAAACCCAATGTAAAAGGTTCCTTGGATCCCTGTTCTGGTGAAGTCATCTCCAAGGGAGAGTACATGAGATGCTACATTAAGGGAAATAAAATTTACCTTTCTTTTTCTTTTAAAGAATGAAAGAAAAGTTCACTAATGTTTAGTAAGTTGACATGGCACCCTCTCTCTTGGTCTGTTAAGCCGTCAGCTGGAGAATCCCTTCTTGCTTGGAAAAGCCAGTCTTTTTGCTCTACTTAGGTCTTTAGCTGATCGAATGAGGCCCACTCACATTGTGGTGGACATGTGTCACGTGCCATGTGTGCCATGTACAGGGCCTGCTGGGGAAAGACTGGGAGGAGCTCCACACAGCAGAGAGCACAACTGTAGTGCTTTCATCCGCTCACATCCTCCCAGCAATTATTTTGCATTGACCTTGTGTGCACTTGGTTCAGAGTGTTTTAGGGTGTTTTCTAAAGGATAAACTCATTACTTTCATACAAATAAAAACCAGCCATATGTCAAGGTTTTTTTTAACTAGTAATTTAATGAGAACCATAAGTGAGATGATAGAACTAATTCAAAGGAGAATTCAGAAAGCACACACGTATAAACCATTGATGAAACAAATGAACAATTAGATGCAGCCCTTGTCTACAGGGCAATAATCAATTACATTTTACTGGACATAATTATTTGCATTTCTATGGAATGCAAATCTTTCATCCTTACCAACTTTTTATGACTCACAGAGTTGTAAAATAGTACAATGGTAGTAAAATGTTGCACTAGGCAACACACTCAATAATCTTTCCTTGCCTATTTTAGTCTTTCACAATACTTCCTGGCAGGTGGAATTACAAATTAAATTATCTGGTTTTTAATGAACTACCGGTTACAAGGAGAAAAACCCTGTGCATTGGAGATACCAAGCAAACAACAAGAAAATGTCAGAGCTGACATTTCTTGTTTGTTTTTTTTTTTTTTTTTTGACATTGTCACCAATGAGAAGTATTGATAAGTTATTGAACTCACATTATTACCTTGTTATACATATCTCAGAATAATATTTATGCTTATTACTACTTGTTAATTAAAATTACTACTGCTAATTAAAATTTATTAGACCCTCTATTAGGTCTTGTTATTCAACACATCAATTAAGCATATCTATTACTAGGGCACAAATTCACTGAGAAAAATATTCTGATAATTATATCCACCATAATGATTTCCACTGTGGTTCTCTGTGTTTTACCTCGTGCATTTCTTTTTTGCTTTAACTTTAAGTTCTGGGATACACGTGCAGAAAGTGTAGGTTTGTTACATAGGTATACATGTGTCATGGTGGCTTGCTGCACCTATCAACCTGTCATCTAGGTTTTAAGCCTCACGTCCATTAGCTTTTTGTCCTAATTATCTCCCTCCTTTCCATCCCACCACCCCAGACTGACCCTGATGTGTGTTGTTACCCTTGTGTGTTCTTACTGTTCAAACCCCCTTGAGTGAGAACATGCAGTGTTTGGTTTTCTGTTCCTGTTGCTGATGATAGCTTCCGGTTTCATCCATGCCTCTGCAAAGGACATGACCTCATTCTTTTTTATGGCTGCATAATATTCCATAGTATATTGGTACTTCATTTCCTTTGTCCAGTCTATCATTGATGGGCATTGGGGTTAGTTCCATGTCTTTGCTATTATAAACAGTGCTGCAACAAACATGTGTACATGGGTCTTTATAGTAGAATGATTTATAATCCTTTGGGTATATACCCAGTAATGGGATTGCTGGGTCAAATGTTATTTCTAGTTCTTGATTCTTGAGGAATCACTGCACTGCCTTCCACAATGGTTGAACTAATTTACGTTCTCACCAACCATGTAAGTGTCCCCGTTTTTCCACAGCCTCACCAACATCTATTCTTTGACTTTAATAATCACCATTCTGACTGGCATGAGATGGTATCTCATTGTGATTTTGATTTGCATTTCTCTAATGTTCAGTGATGATGAGTTTTACATATGTTTGTTGGCTGCATAAATGTCTTCTTTTGACAAGTGTCTGTTCATACCCTTTGCCCACTTTTTGATGGGGTTGTTTGTTTTCTAGTAAATTTACTTTAAGGTCCTTGTAGATTCTTGATATTAGACCTTTGTCAGTTGGATAGATTGTGAAAATTTTTTCCCATTCTGCAAGCTGCCTGTTGATTCTGATGATAGTTTTTTTTTGCTGTGCAGAAGCTCTTCAGTTTACTTAGATCCCATTTGTCAATTTTGGCTTTTATTGCCGTTGCTTTTGATGTTTTCTTTGTGAAATCTTTGTCCATGCCTATGTCCTGAATGGTATGGCCTAGGTTTTCTTCTAGGGTTTTTATGGTTTTGGGTTTCACATTTAAGTCTTTAATTCATCTTGAATTAATTTTTGTATAAGGTGTAAGGAAGGGGTCCAGTTTCAGTTTTCTGCATATGGCTAGCCAGTTTTCCCAGCACCATTTACTGAATAGGAGATCCTTTCCCTATTTCTTGTTTTTGTCAGGTTTGTCGAAGATCAGATGGTTGTAAATGTGTGGTGTTATTTCTGAGGCCTCTGTTTTGTTCCATTTGTCTATATATCTGCTTTGGTACCACTACCATTGTTATTTTGGTTACTGAGCCTTCTAGTATAGTTTGAAGACAGGCAGCATGATGTCTCCGGCTTTGTTCTTTTGCTTAGGATTATCTTGGTGATATGGGCTCTTTTGTGGTTCCATATGAAATTTAAAGTAGTTTTTTTCTAATTCTGTGAAGAATGTCAACAGTAGTTTGATGGGAATAGCACTGAATCTGTAAATTACTTTGGGCGGTATGGCCATTTTTATGATATTCCTATCCATGGGGATGGAATGTTTTTCCATTAGCTTGTGTCCTCTCTTATTTCCTTGAGCAGTGGTTTGTAGTTCTCCTTGAAGAGGTTCTTCAAATCCTTGTTAGCTGTGTTCCCAGATATTTCATTCTCTTTGCAGCAATTGTGAATGGGAGTTTATTCATGATTTGGCTCTCTGCTTGTCTGTTGTTGGTATATAGAAATGCTTGATATTTTTGCACATTGATTTTGTATCCTGAGACTTTGCTGAAATTCTCACCAGAGCTGACATTTCTTACACTCCTCAGAAGAGCTCATTATCAGCTATATTAGGAAGCAAGACTATGAAGATATAATCATAGCTGACATAATGTTAGCCAAAAAGTCATTTAAGATCATCAAGAGGTGAATTTAAAATATCATTAAAATTATCTAGCAATAACCCTCTAGCCAAGTGTGTAATGGCCTTGAGATAAAGCCATCAAAATGTGACATTTAGGAAGACTGTCTTGTTCCTGGTTTTTTATTTTATGTATGCCTTACGATGTTTTGCTTTGGGATCTAATTTATAAATTTCCAAATATTAGGAGAGCACACTTCAAACCTTTTAATTGCTGTTGATGAGAAATTCGAAAGTTTGGAGACCATGGATCTAAGTGACATCATCAGTCTAGCACAGAAAGGCACATATTTTAGAAGAAAAAAAGACATTCAGGGTAGAGAGGCAGACTAGTGGGAGTGGGAGTAAGGAAAGAAGCAATAATATCTGCTTTGTGGACCAGCCCATGGTTGTCAAATTGTGTCCCAGGGAAGTGCTTCTGGATTGCTGCATACCACAAAATGCTTTTTACCGAACAGCATTTGAACCACCTCTAGGACCCCTTTATCACCATGACCTGGTGTGATGGTTAATTCTGTGTGTCAACTTGGAGAGTGTTTTTGGAAGACATTAACATTTAAATCAGTAAATTTTTGGTAAAGCAATTGCCCCTCCATAATGCACATGATGTAGGTTGGCCTCCTGCAATTGACCTGAATATAACAAAGAGACTGTCCTCTCTAGGCAAGAGGTAATTATCCACAGATAGCCTTGGGACTTTACCCACAGGCTCCGAGCCAGACTGCCTATGTTAGCATCATGGCTCATTACAGGCTGGCTCTGTGTGTCTTAGAGCAAGCCAGATCACTTCTGTTTGCTTCAGTCTTCTCAACTCTCAGTTGCAAATGACAACAGTATTCTATTTCATTGAATTGCTGTAAAGATGAAATCAGTTTGTTAATGAAGAGTCATTACTGTACCCCTGGCAATGGTGTGCAAAATATATTACCTCTTATGATTATAACGGGATTTCCCCTAAAACTTTATTTAAAAAAATTAATCACTACTAAAAATGTGTGCAAACCACTGGAACAATCCATTTACTCAGGCTGAGGTTTTTATTTTATGCTTACTACAAAGTATTCAGTGGCCAAAAAACAAGAGGATGTTTTTCTAAATATACAGAGTTGCAATTACTTCATGTTTGTGAATCAATTCAGTCAGCAAACCAAAAAGATTCATTAGCCACCTTACTCAGAATTAAAATTCAAAACGGTGATTCTGAACATTGTGGGTGTCCCTTTGCAAGTCATTTTAAGAACAATGGCTCTCCACTCATCAGAAGACCCTCTTCAGGTCCACGTGTTAAGCAGGATCCAAGCCCTGCCTTCTGGCTGCTTGCAGTCTAACAAAGGGCTGAGAAGACACATACCTAGTTGCTATGACAGATAGCAAATAAGCATATACGGAGTACATAGCTCTATGTGCTCCAAAATGATTAACTGAATTAATGAAGCTATCAAGTGACTTATTGAACAAAGTATCAAGGGCT